>NW_007258380.1:70474-85377 GCF_000164805.1 Carlito syrichta | reverse complement strand
AAAAAAAAAAAAAAAAAAAAGTACTCAGAACCTCTGATTCTCTTGGTGGGGGAAAAAAAAGCCCAGAGCCAGTTGGACAGGCTAGCCAGGAATCAGACTAAATAAATCTAGGGCTCACCAGATGCTCATGCATCCTCCTCCCTCCCTGATTGCAATAACATGTTCCTACTCCGAGCAAAAGTTGTCATTTCCATTACTTCATCTCTTCTTTTTATGTCTCTTGTATCATAACACTGGACAGTAGGTAAAAGTCACTCCTCTCTTTTGTAATTAGTGAATAGGTTTTCCTTGAGTCACACTCCAGATAGGGCCTCTGGGCTTTAAATGGGAGCTCTTGCTTTTATTCACATCAAAATGTTAACTTACTGTTATCCTTTTCTTCAGAGAAAACCACCTTTAACTTTGGCATACAGCTTTCCAGATATTTCCTATGCAGCTTGACAAAGATTCAGTGCTTTAATTGGGCTCTTGAACCTTTTTCTAGACCAATCTGTGTACTTCTTTATAAAATCCAGTTTTAGCAAAGAACCCTGATAAGCAATTTAACAAAAAACTCCCACTGTTGATATCTGATGAGTTCCTCATCCTTCACCATTTCCAACATGATCCTGAGCTCTCTTTGAGGTAGGTTATTCAGTGCAGGTTAGACACAGATAGGTAAGTTTCTTGTAGGCAATTTAAATTAAAATAGGGTAAGTGTTCAGACATCTTTCTTATCTATACATGACTTTCATCCAACTAATCATGCACACCAGACCTGACCACTTTGTAGGCTGTAACATGGATCTACCTGTGCAGTAAATCACAGAAACAGTAGGGAACTACCCAAAATACAGACATAATGTTCTAAGAAAAACCCAAATCTAGTTAGACAATAACTTTAATTATTTAGAAGGTTCTTGTGACCTTAAAAGGTTGAGAGATAGTAATAAAAACTCATGACCAGACACCTGCAACCCACCCCTTTTAGCTCGTAGAAGGTGAAGATAGTAATCAAAACTCATGATCAGACACCTGCAGTCTACTGCTCTTAGCTCATGGTTTGCTTGATCATCGTTGCAAAAGTATATAAAGCTTCTTGACAAAAGCAAGCACGTGCCCTTTCTTTTAAGGAGCCTGTGCCCTTTAGGCATGTCGCTTTTTTTCTAATAAATTCTGCCTTAAACTATACTTGGAACTTGCTCTGAAATGCTTTTCTGTGGGAAAGTCAAAGAACCCACATAGCAACATACCGCATGCCACCCAATATCATCTTCATCAAGGATTCTGTTTAAATAAATTGAGCCAGAATCCCCTACTACCCCTGATGTTTCCTCTTAGTAATTTCCCGTGCATAACCCCACAACTGCTTTTTGGTTATAAATTCCCATTTGCCCCTGTTGTATTCAGAATTAAAATCAATCTCCACCTATTGAAAGACTCCGTTGTAGTGGCCCCTACACCTATTCCAGTAGTCCTGGTTAAGTCTTCCTTATTGTTCTTTAATAAGTATCATTGAATAATTGTTTTACTTTAACAAGATGCAAACATAGATATTTCCTTCACAAATATTATTATATTAACCAACTCTGCCAACATGGGTTTTGTTTGTTTACTTAACCATTAATCTTGAGACATCTACATGTTTGTTCATATAAATTTGACTCATTCTTTTTAATAGCTGCCTAGTCCATAATAAAGATGTAACACAATTTATTTTATTTATTATATTTATTTTATTTATTATATTTATTTATCTCACCGTGTCCCCCAGGTTGGAGAGCAGTGGCAGACTCACGGCCACCACAGCATCGACCTGCTAGGCTCTGGTGATCCTTCTACCTCAGCCTTCCAAGTAGCCAGAACTACAGGTCTGCACTACCACGCCCAGCTTATTTTTTATTTATTGTAGAGACAAGGTCTTTCTAAGTTGCCCGGGCTGGTCTTGAACCCACGGGCCCAGGCAATCCACTCACCTCGGTCTCCCAAAGTGCTGGGATTACAGGCTGAGCCACTGAGCCCGGCCATCACACAATTTATTTATCTCATTCCATATTAAGGGACATTTAGTTTGTTTCCAGTTTATACTATTGCAAAGAACTGCAGTGAACAAACTATCTCTATAAGTCTTTGTACACTTGAGCCAGGATATTTGGGGCAGATTTCCTGTAAATGGAACTACTAGGTCAATTTGTGTGCTCGTGTATGTGCACGTGCATGCTCTTTCTAAATTGTGACAGCACTAAATTATCCTCCAAAAACGCGGTACTTAATATATTTGCACTTTCACCAAGGGTGCCTATTATGCAAATATAAATCACCGATGAGCATACCACTCAGCCTGTTTGCTCAACTCAGCATTCATCCACAGCCTTCTGTAAGCCTCAGTTGCATCAGGTCTCATGGGAGCAAGTAGCACAGATGCTGCTCAGAGCAGAACCCCAGCTTGCCATGCCACTGTCGCCTCAAGTGGGCTATACATGCATTCACTCAAACAAATATTTTCTAAAGCTTACAATAGGCCGGGCACTTGAGCTTTCCTGGGAACTTTACAGATCAGGTCACAGACTCAGAAAGGTTAAGGCTCCACTCCTTTGAGCTCTCATCATAAGGAACCTCTGGCCCCTGAGCTAGAGCTGCACTCAATTGATTTTTCTCAGATTGTACCCAAATATGCACTGGGCAATAATAATAATACTAATAACATTTGGGCAAAGGATTTTAATATTCATTACAACAATAGCTGACATTTATTAGGCACTTGCATGCAAAGCATTGTTCTAAGTGTTTTTTCACAAATGCATTTACTTGACTTATTCACTTCTTATTCAGACTCCAACAAAACAAGGAAAGTAAAACAGGTAACTTCCCAGGGCATCCTGCTGGTAGTGGAAGAGGAAGGATTTGACTTCAGGCAGTCTGGCTCAAGAGTCCATTTTAACCACTACAAATTCTTCTCATAAGCACCTCATTCTGAGAATTATTCCCACTTTATAGAAACTGAGTCTCAGGGAGGCAAAGAGATCCATTTAAATTACACGGTTTTTCAGTCAGGCTCGCTAGCTCAACCTGTAATCCCAGTACTTTGGGAGGCCGAGGCGAGTTGATTGCCTGAGCCCGTGAGTTCGAGACCAGACTGGGCAACTTGGTAAGATCTCATCTCTACAATAAATAAATAAAAATTAGCTGGCATGGTAATGCATGCCTCTAGTTCCAGCTACTTGGAAGGCTGAGGCAGAAGAATCGCAGGAGCACAGCAGGTCGACGCTGGGGTGGACCTGAGTGTGTCATTGCACTCCAGCCTGGGCAACAGAGTGTGACACCAGCTCAAAAAAGTAAAATATAAGTTTATTTTTAGGCTGGGCTCAGTGGCTCAGTCTGTAATCCCAGCACTTTGGGAGGCCAAGGCGAGAGGATTGCCTGAGCCCGCGGGTTCGAGACCTGCCCAGGTAACTTGGCAAGACCTCATCTCTACAATAAATCAAAAAAAAATTAGCTGGGCATGGTAGCACGCGCCTGCAGTTCCAGCTATTTGGAAGGCTGAGACAGAAGGGTCGCTGGACCCAGCAGGTCGAGGCTGCAGTGGCCGGGAGCATGCCACTGCACTCCAGTCTGGGCGATAGAGTGAGACTCCAATTCAAAAAAAAAAATTTATTTTTAAATATTACACCGTTTTTTGGTGTTATTGCTCAGACTTGAACTTGGGTCTTTTAACCTAAAATCAAAAGAGATCATGCACTGACACTTTTTTGAGGAATAACTCAGCGGTCCAGGGCAGAGCCAGGTCTGAGAATCCCAGGATGTCAGACCTAGTGGGACTCCCACCAGGAAGATGAGGAGTGGAGAGTCAGGTCACCCACTGGCTTTGTATCAGCCAATTATTGAAGGGTATGCAAATAAATTTCAGGCTGAGTTAGGTGATGTTGGGTAGTTCTGGATGCAGGGGAAAGTGGGGTGGTCTTGGAAGAGCAGAGAAATGGTCTAAAACAGGTACCTGGCCTGTGTACACCAGTACTTGTCCCTTTGTGGTATTAGTTGGTTACAAGGTAATTAAATTTAAGGTGACAGTGGCTGAGATGATGAGAGAGGAAATGGGGGGGGAAGAATTGGGAAGGTAGGACAGAGAGAGAAGACAGGGAAAGAAATGTAGTATTTCCATTCAACCACAGAGTCAGATTTGAAAGTTGGCATCACTTGATCCTGGGGTCGAAATGTATTTCCCTATCAATGAAGCAGCAAGGAGACAACTTCCAGTGCCATTAATTTCTGAGATTCAGCCACTAGTAGCTCAGTGAGGTTGAATGAGTGGATGCATCACCAAATAAGCTCACATTCCCATAAATCTTTTCCTCCCAGGCTGAGCATTTCTCTTCCCACCATCTTCAGTAGCACCCAGAAAGATAGATAGCATCAAGCCCATTTCTGGGCCCAAGAAAGAATGTTCAAGGGTACAAGCAGGTTCTGAAAGCCCACTTTGAGCTCAGGACAAGGCATTTATCTTGCCCCCCCCTCAGTATTTATCCACCCCGGGGAGCTATTCTTCCGTTAAAAAGCTGCCTGTTTCTGTGGACATTCTTATTCTATTAGATCAATAAAGGGATTGCACTTCCTTATTCAGGAGTAAAAACAAAATGTTCCATATAAAAAGAGGAGGCTAGTGTTCAGTGGAATCTCAGTGGCACTTAGCACAAAGTAAAGATCCCAAATAGGATGGCCAGATAAAATACAGGACACCTAGTCAATTTGAATTTCAGATCAGCAGCACACAACATACTTATACTAAACGATTGTCCATTGTTTATCTGAAATTCAATCTTTTACTGAGCATCCTACTTCTTTATTTGCCAAATCTCACAGCTCTTGTTTTTTTTTTGAATTGTAGTCTCGTTCTGTCACCCAGACAGAAGTGCAGTGGCATGCTCGCAGCCACCGCAGCCTCCACCTGCTGGGGTCCAGTGATCCTTCCAAGTAGCAGAAACTACAGGCGCGCGCTACTATGCCAGCTAATTTTTTTTTTTTTAATTTTGTAGCGATGAGGTCTCGCGCAGTTGTCCGGGCTGGTCTTGAACCTGCGGGCTCAGGCATTCCACTTGCCTCAGCCTCCAAAAGTGCTGGGATTACAGGCTGAACCACTGAGCCCAGTCAAATCTGATAACTCTTCTTGGGAAATATTCTCCCAACTGAGTGTGGGATTTGGCCTGGATTAACCTTGGGAAGTTTTGTGGCCCCTGAGCTCCTTTCCAGGGTCTCTTCATTGTACTCCTCTCTGCTCCACTCTCTTCCTCAAGGACCCATTCTCTTCATCCTAGTCATGGGAGGGGGGATGTGAAAGATCTCAGGGCCTTCTTTCTCTCTCTCTCTCTCTCTCTCTCTCTCTCTCTCTCTCTCTCATCTTTCCCTTCCCACCTCCTTTCCTCTATTCATTTTTTAAAATGTTTATTGAGCTATTACTCATCTGCCAGGTGCTGGAAGACAGAGGTGAACAAGGGAGATGTGGCCCCTTCTCTCAAGGAGCTGACACCCTTGGGGATAAGCATGAGTCCAGCACAAAAACAAGGGAGTTTGTAAGACAATGAATAAGACAACTTCAAGCCGGCTCGGTGGCTCAGCCTGTAATCCCGAGCCTTTGGGAGGCTGAGGTGAGTGGATTACCTGAGCCCACGGGTTCGAGACCCACCTGGGCAACGAGACCTCATCTCTACAATAAATCAAAAAATCAACCGGGTGTGGTAGCGCGCGCCTGTAATTCCGGCTACGCGGAAGGATTGCCGGAGCCAAGCAGGTCGAGGCTGCGGTGGTCGGGAGCGGCCACTGCACTCCAGTCTGGGCGACAGAGTGAGACTCCAACTCAAAAAAAAAAAGATAACTTCATATCATTTCACTCGCTCTTTCTTAATGCCTTATATCTTCTTTCCTCAGTGTTGGCTTATTGCTCAGGCAGCCTCCCTCCATGTGGGGGCAAGCATGACCTCCAGAAGCTCCAGGCCTATATTCCACCAGCAAAACTGCCTCCCCAGAAAGAAAGCACCCATTCCCAAGAGTCTTCAGTAAAAGTACCAGGGCTGAGTCTCATTGTCCAGAATTGAGCCCCATGTCCATCCTTGAACCAATCACCATACCTCTCAGATTGTCTAGGTATGAATTTGTGGGTAGAGCTGGATGCCCCAGATGACAAATGGGGTGTTATATACATAAAAAAAGAAATGGATGCCTGTAAGTAAGCAGATTACAAAAATGTTTATAAATTCTTCCCCTTCCTATGTCCACACTTCTTTACCACATAACTCCTTCCATCAATGAGTGGCTTGGTCATGTGACTTGCTTTGGTCAAAAAGACATGAATGAAGGTGATACAAACAGAGGCTTGCAAAATATTTGTGCACCCACTGGGCTTGCCTTCAATGCTGTTGGGAACCTTCTAACTGCCACCATGTGAACAAACCTTCGTTATAAATAGCTGGCCAAGTCATTCTTATCACCCCAGCCAATATCAAGCCCTTTAAAAGATACGTGAGTGAGGCCATCCTAGACTATTCAGCCACAGCCAAGCCTTCTGCTTACCACAAAGATCAGTTCAGCCAGCCCCGACCAAAAAACTGCTCAACATACCCATAGGATCATGGTAAAAAACAAATGATTCTCATCTTAAGCCACTATGTTTCAAAGTGGTTTATTCAATGGCAATACCCAATTGACACAGTAAAAAGCACAACAATGCTGTATATGAATATTTCACTTGCCTGGAGCCTGGTTTGGTAACCTCCAGATACAGGATGGCTGGAGCCCCTGTCCTGTGGGTTCCTCTTCTCCCCCATAGCTGACTCCAAGCATCCCCTTCTGCTCCCTTATACACCAATGCTCACCTCTGCTCTGCTTCCAGTCTGGAGCATAATTCTGATTACTGGTGCCAGGGATGGTCCCATGCGACTCTTCTTGTCTTCAAAGTCTCCTAGCCACCACTGTTTACAAGGGGGCAGCCACCTACCTGGATCAGTTTGAAGGGTATCTAGCTGAGTCTTGTGCCAGAAAAATATCTCCCACATTCGTTATGGTGTCCCCTGCTAAACCATGGGATCCTGGGAAATGGAACCAGCCCTTCTCATCCCAGCTCCTCTGTGCCCTGACATAGCCATGAATGTAATAGGGGCCCAATGAATGCTCCTTGGATGAATTACCTGGAAAGACACCAAACAGGTACCTGAGTCTGCGGCACTGGGACATAGGGAATGCCAGGGCTCACGGAGCCAAGCAAGGAATCATTGAAAGGAGACAGAATTGTCACCAACCAATGTAGTCTACAGTGACTGAGGAAACATGATTTAGAGTCATATAAACCTAAATTTGAATCTGTGCTCTGTCACTTACCATTTGGTCATTTCTCTGAGCTCTATTTTCCTCTTCTGTAAGATTGAGGTAATAATGTCTACCTCAGAGGGCTGTTTTAAGGACTAATCTTTTTAAAATGTTGGAAAGCACTTAGCAGAACACCTGACACATAGTGAGTAGATAGCTGCCTGAGGCAGTAGAAGTGATAGTTATGATTATTACCGTTATTATCACTCATAAATATCATTGACCAGAGCATAAAGATTAAGAGTGTCAGCTCTGAAGTCAGGTTGCCTGATCCCAAATCTCAGCTCTCCCACTTAAAATGTGTAGATTGTGGTCTCTAAATATTATCCACACTAAAAATAATCAGGGCTTCTTGGAGAAACGGTTGGTTTTAGGTCTGAGACAGGAGAGGTACAAGATGAGCCTAAAGCATCTTATTGTACCCCAAATAAGGAAGTTGTCGAAAATTAGTGGATACAAGAGCCAGTTTGAGTTTGCTCTTATCTACTTAAGCATCAAAAGGGACCTGAGTTGCAACTGATTGAAATGTGTTTTATTTTATATTTTTAAGTCCAGAAATGTATAAAGAGTCTCAGCAAAAGGAAATCCTCATTAGTTACCATTGGAGGTTGTCCTTGTATAAGCTTCTCACTTTGAAAATTTATAAATAAGAGGAAAGAAGCATTTATTCTTCCTTTCCAGAATGAACTGTATTTTAGAGAAATAGCAGCTCTTGTTGATTAGTATTCTAGTTAATAAGTATAGGAGGAACAAAATATTATTTTTTCAGGCAATGATAACCAATGGGTAACAGAGCCATTATGTGGGTGGTTCTTGGAAAACTGGACATGTATCAGGTTCCAAAATTATCACATCACAGTTTACTTGTTGCTCACATGGAAAATGCAGCTTTTCAATGGAAGGATCCTGAAAACTTATTACAAATAAGTGAATTGGCTAGCTTCTCCTTTTTAAAATTTCTGAATGAGTTTCTTTCTCATTATTAAAAGAAAAACAGTTACTTAATCCACAGTGACTCAATTTTTTCCCACTTAAATTCTTCACTGCGTATTTCCTAAGAACAAGGGCATTCTCTCCATGATGACATTATAATTATCAATATCAAGACCTTAACAATGATACCTCATATATAACTTTATTCAAATTTTGCCAATTATTCCATTGATGTCCTCTGTAGCAAAAAAAAAAAAATTTTTTTCCTTGTCCAAGATTCTATCCTGGATGACAAATGCATTGATTGTCATATTGCTAAATAGAGAAAAGGTTAATGACAGGTTCTTGTGTTCACATTTGGAATGAATTCACAAGCAGACAGACATACAGAGACGCATGATAAGTTAACAACTTTTTTCAGCAGAATCCCACAAAAGGGGAACGGGCAGAAACAGCCTACGGAAAGCTGCTGCTTTGCAACCCCAACTATTGTTGAGCTATAACTTTTATTCTTAGTGGTATTAAGGAGTGAGTTTGGGGGTGGATTTCTCCTAGAAATTGGTGGTCATAAGACTGGGTGTCCATTACTTCTCCCTCACATTGGGTGGGGAAGTTTCAGGCTTTATAGGGTTATATGGATACTGTCATGGTACCAGGTATATGAAGGGAGTGGTAGTCTCCCCACTGGTAGTTTTATCTTAAAATTACCCACTGGTAATTTTATCTTAATGGTTACATTGACGGTTTAGGGTTATCTGAGGTCAACCGTGCCTACTGATGTGCTAAGTTAGTTCCTGCTTTGGTGGTCTCTCCACCACAGGCATCCTGGACAGATGTATCTGATAAAGACTCAACAGGTAGGTATGATGTTTCCTATATCTAGGCTGCTTGCTTGTATGCCTGGTTCCCTGCAGATGTATCTGATAACAGCTAAACAGATAGGTGTGACATCTCCTAGCACTAGGTCACTTGCTTGTATGCCTGTTTCTGCACCAGCTGCTGCAGACATTAATATGCCTGAAACTGGGGCAATCCCTTTGGGTCCCCTGTGAGAGCGTCGCGGTCCTCCCAATAAATCCTGCTTTCTCACAAATAAAAAATAAATCATTTGACGTCAAAAAATATATATATATGCCTGGAACTTTTCTACAGTCCAAAAACTTTTCCTAGTCTAGCCTGCCTACTCTGTCAGTATCACTTTAGGCTCCTTTAATCAGAAAAAAATTCCTTGCTTTTTCTTTGTCTTTCATGACCTTTTTGAACAGTATAGGTGTGTTATTTTGTAGAATGCCCCGATATAGGGTTTTTGTGATGTTTTCTCATGATTACACTCATGTATTTTTGGCAGGAAGACCACAGAAGTGATGTATTCTTCTTAGAGAATCACACCATGGTATTTATTTATCCTACTACTGGTAATACAAATTAAAATTACTTGAATAAAGTAATGTCTACCAAGTTTCTCCGCAATCAGTATCTTTTCTTTTTTTCTTTTCTTTCCTTTTTTTTTTTTTTTTTTGAGTTGAGAGTCTCACTCTGTCACCCAGACTAGAGTGCAGTGGCTGCTTCCGGCCACCCCAGCCTTGACCTGCTGGGTTCTGGCAATCCTTTCGCCTCAGCCTTCCAAGTTGCTGGAACTACAGGCACACGCTATCACACTCGGCTAATTTTTTGATTTACTATAGAGATGAGGTCCCGCCAAGTTGCCCAGGTGGGTCTCAAACCCACAGGCTCAGGCAATCCACTCACCTCAGCCTCCCAAAGCACGTGATTACAGGCTGAGCCACCGAGCCCGGCTATTAAGTATCTTTTCAAGAGATACTTTAAGACTATGTAAATACCCTGATTCTCATCATATTTTCACCATTAATTTTAGCAGCCGTTAATGATTCTTGCCCGAGACAATTATAACTCATAAGGTTGTCAAGCGGTCACTCTCTAATGCTATAAATTCTTCCACATTTGTAAGTTGGAATTCTACCATGGCAGCAATTCAATTTTTAAAAGAGCATTTTCTTTCTTTCTTTTTTTTTATACTGTGGTTTTTTGTTTTGTTTATGAGTTGGAGTCTCACTCTGTTGCCCAGACTATGGCATGCTCACAGTCACCCTAGTGTCAACCTGCAGGGCTCTGGCGATCCTTCTGCCTCAGCCTTCCAAGTAGCCAGAACTACAGGCATACGCTACCATGCCCATTCTTTGATAGATGGTAGAGACAAGGTCTCACCAAGTTGCCCAGGCTGTTCTCAAATCTGTGGGCTCAGGCAATCCTCTCACCTCGGTTTCCCAAAGTGCTGGGATCACAGGCCCAAGTCACTGCACCCGGCCTCTACTGTGATTTCTAATAAAAGACTTCTAAAACATCTTACTACTTCTACTTTATGTATTTACATATTTCACACATTCTGCAGCCATGGTGAATTACTGATGCATTATTTTCCATTGCAAAGCCTTAGTGGACTTTCCTTAATTGACTGGTTGTTTAAGTGCAATGTCCAGCTGTCTTATCTGGGAGAACACTATCAGGTCCCACAGGAGCTTAGAAAGAACTTTGGAACCAAAGAGACCTGTGCCCAGATTGATTCAGCCTCTTAATCCCCAAGCAACCCTAAGCAAATTATTGACCCTTTCACAGTCTCACTTTTATGCCTGTCTGCTGAGGCAGGAATGATGATTTATTCCAGTTTAAAACACATCTACGAGTAAATATGTATTCCCTCTCTACCACTGTTAGTTCATTTTTTAAGTTTTTGAGTTGCAGTTTTATTCTTGTCATTCAGACTGGATTGCAGTGGCATGCTCATGGCCACCACAGCCTAGAACAGCTGGGCTTAGGCAATCCTTCCGCCTCAGACTTACACTTTTTTTTTTTTTGAATTGGAGTCTCACTCTGTCGCCCAGATTGGCGTGCAGTGGCCGTTCCCGGCCACCGCAGCCTCGACCTGCTGGGCTCCGGCGATCCTTCCGCCTCAGCCTTCCAAGTAGCTGGAACTACAGGCGGGCGCTATCACACCTGGCTGATTTTTTATTTATTGTAGAGATGAGGTCTTGCCAAGTTGCCCAGGCGGGTCTCGAACCCGCGGGCTCAGGCAATCCACTCACCTCAGCCTCCCAAAGGCGCGGGATTACAGGCTGAGCCACCGAGCCCGGCCGACTTACACTTCTTAATGTGCATTCATTATTATTCCTCCATGGGTTCCCTTGTGCTATGCTCTGGATTGGTCTTGCTATGCAGTGAAATGCATCTACTCAGCCATCTCCTCTGCATTCACAAAAACACAGCACTCCAGTGTTTGTTCCAGCCTCAGAACAGTGGTGGGAGGAATTGGCAATATTGATTAAATACCATTTTGTGTATTGGTTTTCCCTGTTAATGACTGTATACTTTAACAAGTTTATCACACCCATCTGCTTAACAAATACTTGGGGAGACCCCCCCAAAAAAAACCAGAATTTGTTTTTTAGAGGATGGGCCCCTTCTACTACAGGCTTCCTCTGCTAGATAAGTGATCTAGGAACCCGTTGGCATCAGTGTACCAGCTAGAGCTGTGAGAGGCTGTGTTCGACTTCAGTGAAACTTTTTCGAGATTCTTTCAGTGAGTTTGCCTATGAGGAGTGATTTACAAATGCACCTGCCCACACCACACTGATTGTTCATCAGTTTTTGACCAAAAAACGGCATGGGCCCCATACCCCACCCTCCCTATTTACCCAATCTCACCCCAAGTGACCTTTGTGTTTCCACGGGTGAAAAAAAATCCTCAAAAAGAAATGTTTTGCCAGTGTGGAAAAAGTGAAATAAAAAACAGCAGAAGCACTAAAAGGCATGAAAATCGATGAGTTCAAAAGCTGTTTTGAGTCATGGAAAAAGCATCTTGATTGGTGTATTGCCTCATTTATTGTTAAAA
Organism: Carlito syrichta; assembly: GCF_000164805.1. Taxonomy (NCBI): domain Eukaryota; kingdom Metazoa; phylum Chordata; class Mammalia; order Primates; family Tarsiidae; genus Carlito; species Carlito syrichta. Next base: position 73,205 of record NW_007258380.1, on the reverse strand, counting down.
ATTCCTTCAACTCTCCCTTCTTTAGACTTTTTTCCGGGTGCAATCATCCCTTTACAACCCCATAACAGGCAGGACTAGTGCGAGTCACCTAAAAAATCTTGTGAACCTCTACCGTCCCCAAGTATCAGTGTTTGGGGGAACTTATAAAAGAAGGAGCTTCCTGGGAACTTTCTGTGTTTAGCCTTAATTTTCTGTCTATGATTTACTTATTCTTGTGTGGTGAATTGGAAGATTGGGTGGGGATTTACCAGATTATGTAGCAGGAAAATCTTGTCATTTCTAAGATCTCAAATATTGGCTAACTACAAATTTCTGACTAGGTCAGCTCTGAGTCTCTGTTTTTTATTTTCTATAAGAGTTATATAAAATGTCAAAATAGGCCAGGTGCAGTGGCTTAAGCCTATAATCTCAGCACTTTGGGAGTCCGAGGCGAGAAGATGGCCTGAGCCCGTGGGTTCGAGACCAGTCTGGGCAATGTGGTGAGACCTTGCCTCTACAATAAATAAAAAAATTAGCTGGGCATGGTAGTGTGCACCTGTAGTTCCGGCTACTTGGAAGGCTGAGGCAGAAGGATTGCCTGAGCCCAGCAGGTCAAAGTTGCTGTGGCTGGAAGCATGCCACTGCACTCCAGCCCGGGCAACAGAGTGAGACCCCAACTCAAAAAAAAAAAAAAAGTCAAAATAGATCACCCAAGATTTGAGATTTCTGCTCTCCTGGAATTAACAAGCATTCATTAGAGCTACATTTAGAGACAAGGCACTACAGGTAATAGTTCAGATCCTGGGTTTGGGTGGCAGATAGACCCAAATTAGAATCGTGGCTCTACTTCTTGTTAAGGGATCTTGGGAGTTTATTTAACTCTTTAACCTACAGTTTGCTTCCTTGGTTAATTATCTTCATAGTCCTATTAGCTGTTCAGCAAATTATCTTGGATTTTCTAGGTAGACAATCATATTTTCTGAAACTATGGATACTTTTACCTCTTCTAATATTTATAGTAGACATTCCTTTCTGATTGTATTGTATTGGTTACAATGATCCGAGCAATATTGAATAGTAGCAGTGACGATGAACATTCACATCATATACCTGATCTTAACAGAATGTTTAAATGCTTCATATTAAGTGTGATCTTGCTATATTGCTTATCAACTTAAGAAAATTTCCTCAGCCGGGTGTATTGGTTCATACCTGTAATCCCAGCACTTTGGGAGGCAGAAGCGAGAGGATTGCCTGTATCCAGGGGTTTGAGACCAGTGTGGGCAAATTGGTGAGACCTCGTCTCTACAATAAATAAAAAAAAATTATCCAGGCATGGTGGTGCATGCCTGTGGATTCAGCTACTTGGAAGGCTGAGGTATAAGGATCACCTGAGCTCAGCAAGTCGAGACTGTGGTTGCCATGAAAATGCCACTGCACTCCAGCCTGGGCAACACAGTAAGACTCTTAGAAAAAAACAAAAACGAAAAACAAAAAAAGAAAAGTTTTCTCCTACTTTTAAAAAAATCATGAATGGGTGTCAAATGTTATCACATTCTTGGCATCTATTGAGCCAAAATGATCTTATGGCTTTTCTTCTTTAGTCTGTTAAAGTAATACATTTCATTAATAGTTTTCCTGTTACTAATTTTTTATGCAAAATCATTTAAAAACCTACGATAAACCCTAATTGGTAACAATATGCATTTATTTTTCACATTTTTCTTTTTAGCTGGGGTCTTGCTGTGTTGCCCATGCTGGTCTTGAACTCGGGATCAAGCAATCTTTTGCCTCAGCCTCCCAAGTAGCTGGCACTACAGGCATGCACCACCACTCTTGACTGCATTTTTCTTTTTTTAATGTTGCTGGACTTAGTCATATTTCATTTAGGATTTTTTTTCATTTATGTTTATAAGTAATATTCACATATTCCCATATGCTACTTTATCAGGTTTGTGAATGTGAATTTTAATTAACTGTATTGATTTAAAGAAGCAGGCTGGCAGAAAGCAGTGGGCATGCTGAAGGAGCTCCAACTCTCCCTGTCGGTCGTCCTGCTGTTTGCCAGTGGCTTCCTCTACCAGCACACACTGAAGTCCAGTCGCCTCTTCTGCCTGCCTCCCTTCAAGTACAATAGGGGCCGGAAGTCCTTCTGAGTCATAAATGCAGCATTGTGCTTCTTGAGACCTTGGAGAGAATGAAGCTACCTCCCATGGGGTCTTATCAAAACCTTATTCCTTTTCAATGAGTGGATACCTGGAACCAGAACGCTTGGTGCAAATCCAACCTCTGCGTCTCATACCTTAGAAAAATGACTGAACTATTGGTCCTAACTTTTATCTTGAAAAATAGGAATAGACCGGGCACAGTTCACACCTATAATCCCAGCACTTTGGGAGGCCAAGGTGAGAGGATTGCCTGAGTCCACCAGTTTGAGACCAGCAACTTGGCAAGACCTCATCTCTACACTAAATAAAAAAATTAGAAGGGCATGGTGGCACGCATCTGTAGTTCCAGCAACTTGGAAGGCTGAGGCAGGAGGATCACCTGAGTACAGCAGGTTGAGGCTCCAGCCTGCACTGCACTCCAGCCTGGACGGACAGAGTGAGACTCCAACTCAAAAACTAATTTTAAAAAATAGGAATAATCATGATACCTACCTTTGAGGACTTGTGTAGATTAAAAAATTTTTTTGCCAAAAGCCAAAGGTTGTTGTTTAATCATATATATATATATATATATATATATATAT
>NW_007258380.1:61324-70454 GCF_000164805.1 Carlito syrichta | reverse complement strand
GAGTTGGAGTCTCACTCTGTCGCCCAGACTGGAGTGCAGTGGCCACTCCTGGCCACCACAACCTCGCCTGCTGGGCTCCGGCGATCCTTCCGCCTCAGCCTTCCAAGTAGCTGGAATTACAGGCATGCGCTACCACGCCCGGCTGATTTTTTGATTTATTGTAGAGATGAGGTCTCACTGCCCAGGCGGGTCTCGAACCCGCGGGCTCAAGCAATCCACTCACCTCAGCCTCCCAAAGGCGCGGGATTACAGGCTGAGCCACCGAGCCCGGCTTTTTTTTTTTTTTTTTTTAAAGAAAAGGTGTCATTCTGTTGCCCATGCTGGAGGGTAGTGGCATGATCCTGGCTCGCTGCAGCCTCGACTTCCTGGGATCAAGCAACTCTTTCATCCCAGACTCCCAAGTAGCTGGGACTACAAGCACTCGCCACTACACAAGGTTTCACTATGTTGCCCAGGCTGGTCTCGAACTCCTGGCCTCAAAGGATCTTACCACTTTGGCCTCCCAAAGTGCTGGAATTACAGGTGTGAGCCACTGTGCCCAGCCTTTTTAACTAGCATATTTGAATTCAAAATAATGTTTCTTTTTTTATTCAAAATCTTAGCATTTCATATTGGAACACTGCCATTTATACTGGTTTACTTTCATTCTTTCAAAAGTCATTTTCTATTTTGCTCACATTTTAGTTTTGGCCGTCTTCTGTGACACCTCTCGCCCCACCCCATGTCCAGATCATCCTGACTGGCTTTTACCTTCAACATTCCCCTGGAGTCTGACCACTCCTCTCACCCCCACTATTATCACCATCTTCTCTTGCTTAGATTATCTTACCAGCCTCCTAACTTTCCTTTTAGCTTCTGTTCTAGTCACCTTGCAACCCTGTACCAGACTGTTTTCCACACAGCAGCCAGAGTGACCCTTTCAAGACTAATACAAAACATATCACTCCTTTCTTCCAAACTTTCCACATAATTTCCATCTTGGCCCAAGTCTACATGACCTATCCTCCCTTCCCACCCCTCTCCATTTCTGATCTCATCACCTACCCTCCCTCTTCTCTACTCTGCTACAGCCACACTGCTTCCTTCCTGTTTGTGTACATGGTGAGTATGCTTCTGTACTTCTGCCTCAGGACCGTTACATTCACCGTTCCCTTTACCTACCCTCTTCTTCCAGATATGAGCATAGTTCACCCAGTCTAGAAACTTCATGTAAGTGGAATCATATATTTGTCCTTTTGTGTGTTATTTTATATAACAAAACTTTCTGCTTTGGTCTGAATGTGTCCTCCCAAAATGGGATGAAAATCCTGACCTCTGAGGTAATGGTATTGAGAGGTAGGGCCTTTGGGAGGTGATTAGGACATGAGGGTGGAACTGTTATAATTGGAATTAATGCCCTTAGAAAAAGAGACCACAGGAAGCCAGCTAGCCCCTTCTACTATGTGAGGACCCAGTGAGAAGATGAGAGTCTGGCAAGCAGGAAATGGGCCCTACAGGCACGACATTTGCTAGAGTCTTAATCTTGAACTTCCCAGTCTCCAGAAGTGTGAGGAAAAAAAATTCTGTTGTTTAAAAGTTGCCAGTCTATGGTATTTTGTGAAAGCACCCTGAATGGACAAAGCAGCTTCCAAGTTTCATTCATGCTACAGCCTTTCTCTTTAAGGCCAATATTCTATTGTATGTATATACCATATGTTATTTATCTATTCATTTCTTGATGAATATTTGGCTTATTTGTATCCTTGGCTTTTTTTTAAACAAATTTTTTATTATAAAATTGTGGGGTGCAGTTAAGGGTTAGGTATACAAATGTGCATCATTCAAGCACCCTTGTTGATAAGGGGTATCTCCCCGTCCCCAGACAGATATTGACTACTGTTAGTCCCACCTCCCTTCTCCTCTCTAGCCCCCTCATAGTTTCCCACCACTGTCAGTCCTTTTCTTATAATGTTATGATAGATGTTCAAGGTCCACTATATGAGTGAGAACATGCGATACTCAGATCTTTGTTTCTGTGAGAGATCACTCAGTATTGTAGACTCTAGTTCCATCCAGTTTGCTGCGAAATTCATGATTTTGTTCTTTTTTATGACTGCATAGTATTCCATTGTGTATATATACCACATTTTTAAAATCCAGTCCTCTTTTGATGGACAGCATGGTTGGTTCCAGGTTCTTGCTATTGTGAACAATGCTGCAATAAACATTCGTGTGCAGGTATCTTTTTGATAGAATGATTTGAGTTCTTCAGGGTATACTCCCAGTAGGGGGATTGCAGGGTCATATGGGAGGTCGATATTTAGAGCTTTTAGGAAAGCCACACTGCTTTCCACAGAGGTTGCACTAGTTTGCACTCCCACCAACAGTGTAGCAGTGTTCCCTTTTCACCACATCCTCTCCAGCATCTGTTACTTTTTGAGTTATTGATAATTGCCATTCTGACTGGAGTTAGGTGGTATCTCAGTGTGGTTCTGATTTGCATCTCCTTGATGATTAGTGAGGTTGAACATTTCTTCATGTGTCTGTTGGCCGCTTGGATGTCTTCCTTTGAGAAGTGTCTGTTCATATCTTTTGCCCACTTTATAATGGGGTTGTTTGTTTTTTTCTTTTCAGCACGTTTGAGTTCCTTGTAGATCCAAGATGTTAGTCCTTTGTCAGACCTGGAGCTGGCAAATCGTTTGAGCCCAGGAGTTTGAGACCAGCCTGGGCAACACAATGAGACCTCATCTCTACAAAAAAAAAAGAAAAGAAAAAACATTAGCTGGGCGTGATGGTACATATGTGCCTGTAGTCCCAGCTACTTGGAAGGCTGAGGTGGGAGGATCACCTGAGCCCAGGAAGTTGAGGCTGCAGTGAGCTGTGATCATGCCACTGCCCTCCAACCTAGGCAGCAGAATAAGACTCTGACTCAAAAGAAAAAGATGGAGAAACACCACATTAAAGTGAGATTGAGTATGTTTCCTTTCTCAAAACCTTTACAAGGCAGTGGGACACAGCATGCTCAGTTTCCCAAACATCCTGGGTCACGGAGGCATCTCATGGCACACAGTCTAACGAGAGCACATTAGGAGATGCCAGAAGAGGCGAGCCCGGCTCTCCAGGGAAAAGGAGCCCAAGGCACACACAGGCTGAGAGACCTGTCCAAGATCTCAGCAAGGCCCTGGGTGCTGAGGATGAGCCACAGGCTTCCAGATTCATTTCCTTTCTACAGCAGCAACCACACAGCTCTTGTGCCCAGAGGGGTCACTGAGTTTCAGGGAGACCTGTGAGGTTGATACACTGAGAAGCAGGCTTCAAGGCCAGGTACCTGGATTCTAATTCTTCCTGCACCCCTTGTTAGCTATGTGACCTGGGAAAAACCTCGAATTTCTGCAGTTCCTCAGTTTTCTCATCTAAAAAGTGGGGTAGCACTGGGGCCTACCTCCTCCAACTGTGGTGAGCCCTGGATGAGACAAAGGTCAAGGGCCTGAAAAGTGTTTGCAGTTTGTGAGGTCCCCAAGCCTCTCCACTCTACAGATGGGCATATTGAGACCCAAAGAAGAGACCCAACACATTCACGAGACCACCATGTCGGGAGCTGGCTCTCACTCTGGGCACCACTGTCCCTGACGGCTTGTTTCCATGCGTTTGCAGACAGGGTGCACAGCTAGCATTCTGCAAGCGCAGGACTTGTGCAGGGATGGGGCTAAGGGAGTGTGATGCATGGGCCTTCTAAGGTCCTGAGGCTAACACGGCCCACCATGACCAAGGACAGCCCTGAGGACTGCTCCCCATGCCTTACTTCCCTGTGAAGTGAACATACCCCTGCAGCTGGAGCCAGCTCTGTGGAAATAAAAGAAAAGCCAAGATGAATTGCTGACTTCTCTGATAATCCAGGCCTCTGAGGATTCCTAGGCAGAGTGGGCATCTGACATGGGGCTGTGGCAGTCTCAGGGGAATGAGGCACAGCGCCGCATACTACCTGTCTGGTCCCACCTGCCCACTATTACTGGGTGTCACACCAGACCTGAAGGTAGAAAGGGAGACACACAGGGTTTTTGTCCCCACAGACAAAAAGAGAACAGACAGATGCAGGCACAGAAATGGAGTGAACAGCACCAAGCAAAACCAAGGCTAAGAGCTGGGAAGGTGAGAGTGGCTCAGGGCCTGGGCAAGTGACTTCATGGTCCTGTTCACCTCCCTGTAAAGCACGTCAGCATGTCAGCTGAGTCTGGAGGCTCCATGGGGCCAAGCCACCTCAGGGTCACCCACAAGACAGGCCCAGAGACAGCCCCTCAAACATTAGGTACATTGCTCTCCTGGGCCCACAGGCAGCCACGCCATTTTCATGAGACATCTTGCCCAAGTCATGCATATGTTGAGGGTGATGAGACTTCAGGAAGGCAGAAATGGGCTCTGCACTTAGTCACCAAAGTCTCTCAAAGTCCCTCCCCTGAGGGGACACACATTGATGCAGGCTTGTTCTTACCTGTCTCCCAAACTCATGGTGGTAGTCATTCTTTATTCTGGACTGGAATTAATGTCAGGCCAAGACTAAAAGTTGACTGGGACCTGGGGCAGGGAGCCTGTTGATATCTGCTCACCCACTGTGTTCCTGGGGACCACACACTCTCATCTGATATGATAACCTCAAATCTACCCTATCTCCCAGATGAGGATGAGAGGCTCAGGCAGGCCACACGGCTAACGGGTAGAGGAGCCAAGGGTGTGGCTGAGGATCTCCCATTAGGCCATCACTTGCCCCTTTAAAGGGACAACTCTGAACAGGAGGGGTGAGGAACTGAGAGGAGAGACCTTCCACAAAGCAGAACTTAGAACTGTCACCTCTCAGTGACACAGGGACATACCTGATGCCCACCCAGACCTCCTGCTCTCAGGGACACGAAACCACTGGATGGTGCAGAGGGCTGTGGACCGAACAACACACGAGACTACTCACTGGGATCCTCCCACTAAAGTAGGACTTTGCAGTGCCCAGACTTAAAATTCCTTGTGGAATTGGGCTCCCTACTTTCTCTGGCAATTACCACGCAGTCTGTCCTAACGTCATTTTTGCATTCCTTGCCAGGAAGCTCAGCAGAGCACCGATGCTCAGTGGCCTTCGAAGTCACCTCTTCCTCTCACCTCCTTAGTACCTTTTCCCAGCCTTCCTTTCCACTTCTCACATACACCAAGCTTGTTCTTGCCTCGAGGCCTTTGCACCTACTCTTGCCTCTTCCTGGAACATTCAGCTCTAACGCCACCTTAGCGAGGCCTTCCCAGCTGCCCTTATCCAATGCTGTCACCTCCCATATTTCCTTCCCCAATTTTATAATCCTTAGTCTGTACCATGTTCTGGAAGCAAACTGCCTCTTGGTTGCTAACTTGTTCATACCTGTCCCCTGAACCACAGTATACCAAGGATAGGGGCCTTGTCTTGGTCACCCCCAACTTCCTGGCATCCAACACAGTGTCTGGCACATGGTGGGCATTCAGCTAATATGTATGGAATGAAAATGAACAGCTGCAGTCATATTCGGCTCATATTAAGCATATAATCTTCTTCACAGGCCTCCATCTTTCTCGTTTCTATTTTAATAGTCCTGCTGTAGTTGTCTTTTCCTATAAACTGCTTGTGATTCACTCTGGATCTGGACATAATGAGCAATTGGAACAGAGGCTGTTCTTCCCTGCCACTGACCTTCATGGGGCCAAGTACCATAGGGTGTGGGAGGCTATTTGCCACCAGGCTCTGGTCACTTACTGGCCTCCTTGTCAACCCCAAGTCACAGGTAAAGGAATGGAGAATCACCAGAGCTGAGGAAGGGCTGTCCAAAGTCACAGGGCAGCACTGAGATCTGGGTGTGGAGGGGGCTGAGGAGGGTGTTCTTTGCCAGGAGAGAAGACATATCCTGGGCAGAACCTCCACAACTACCTTAGGAAGGCAGAGCCATACAAGGCCCAAAGCTAGCTGGGCTCGGTGGCTCAGCCTGTAATCCCGCGCCTTTGGGAGGCTGAGGTGAGTGGATTGTCTGAGCCTGAGGGTTCGAGACCCGCCTGGGCAACTTGGTGAGACCTCATCTCTACAATAAATCAAAAATCAGCCGGGCGTGGTAGCGTGCCTGTAGTTCCAGCTACTTGGAGGACTGAGGCGGAAAGATCGCCGGAGCCCGGCAGGTCGAGGCTGCACTCCAGTCTGGGCGACAGAGTGAGACTCCAACTCAAAAAAAACAAAAACAAAAACAAGGCCCAAAGCTTTGCTCCTTGATGGACAAACAGGAAGGTTGGGGAACAAGTAGAGGGCAGGCCATAGGATAGATGTGGGCAGGAGGGAGGGCATAGTGACTTTGCAGTGTGGAGTCTTGGGGCTACGGGAAGGGGTCCTAGGTCCAGGACAGGGTACAGATGGCCACCTGAGAGTCAGGAGGACCTGCCCAAAGTGCAATACTCATGAGCGGGGGAAAATCAAACAGAGTTCCCCAGCCTGTCCTTGCAAACCTGCAGAACTGCTTCCTGGGAACCTTGGGGGTTCTCCTGAAGCCTGAAACTGCCAAGGGACTTGATTATTCTTGGCTCACTCACCCATGTATCCATCTGGTCATTCGCTTGGTTCCTTATTAAACAGACTACTGTGTGTCTGCACTCCGAGGGACTTGGAATTGAGAGCTCTCTACCTTCCCAGGGACCTCTAGCCCTCACTCTCTCTTCCCTCAGCAGAGAAAGGACTCTCTTCTCCCTCTCAACCCTGAAAGGCTGCCCCTGGTCCTTCCTCGAGCCCAGCCAAGCAGGTACACATGTGTCCACCTTGTGGTGGGTTTGGGCCAAGGCCCCTGGGGGAGGGAACACAGTCTCCAATGAGGCGATTTCCCATGAGAACACAGAGTTGTAAACCAACAGGAATATAATAAGCAACCTCACCTTGCTGGCTACAGATGGGCTTGGTGTTCCTCCCAGAGTTTGTGTTATTTTTGTCCTAAATTGAACTCCCTCCTTCTCTTCCCATGGGCTCCTTCCCACAGTCCTCTCCTGAGTCCTCATAACCTCAGTAGCCAGCCACATAACCCGTGTGTCCTGGTAGGAACTTGATGCTCAAAAGATTTTCCCCCAGATCCCGGCCGCCAGGGACGTAGAACATGGGCAAAGGCAAAGGCCCCATTTGAGGACAACTCTCTGAGTATCCCCAGAAGGAATGTCAATCAAGTTCCTTCACTGTCCATTCCTTCAAACGTCCCAGCCAGAGCCAAGCTGGGGCAAAAGGCCCCCAGGAGGAGCAAGAGGCAGAGCTTGAACTGAGGCAAAGGCCGTATCTTTAGCAAACATTCACCCTAAATCCAATCTGTCCGAGAGCCATCTGTCATTCCTGGAGAGGCCACACATGGTGGGAGGCATCACTTGTCCCTGTGTAGACCAAGGGGCTATGCCTGACTACCTGCTTGTCCTGCTGGTCCAAGAAGAGTTCATAGCTCTCAGACAGGGAGCATGAGCGCTTGATGGTCTCCTCCTCGGCCTGATTGCTCAGGATGGAGGTCTAATGCTGCAGCTTGGGCCTTTGTGTACACTGCTGCTGCCCCGGCAGCCCCGAGTATAGCCCAGGGGCTCCCACTGACGTGGCTCATAGTGATCTGGGCTCAGGCTGGAGCTGGAAACCAAGGGGCCCTGGTGGTAGAACAAAGGACTGTTCAGGGATGTGCTCGTCTCGCTGCTGAGGGTCTCGCTTTCAACGCTGCAGGGAAGAGGCAAGAAGCTTTTGGTGAGCGGGAAACTGGAACCCAGCATGCGGGACATGGGAGGGGATGGCTTCACCATGCGCCGGGAGGAGCCCATAGCTCTCACTCTCCCTGCTCCTCCCTTGCCCTATGGTTGAGTCCTCTGTGCAGCCAGAGGGACCCTATGAAGACCCTCTGTTAGGCATCTTCCTAGGGCTCCTGCTTCACTCACTCAGATCTAGTTTTCTCTGTAAAACTTGCCATCTAACATCTGGTATACTCTCCTGATTGATTTTGCTTATGATCCGTTTCCTGCTCAAGAATGCCAGCTCCCTGAGAATGAAGGTTTTGACCCATTGGGTCGCTGACATTCCCCAGTGCCCAGAACAGTGCCTGGCACATAGTAGGTGCTCAGTAAATACTAACTGACCAAGGGAATCCTGTCACCTTCTCTCCCACCACCTGGATTAAGTATACCACTGACAATTTTTTACTTTTAAAAAATAATGGGGCAGGGCGCAGTGGCTCAAGTCTGCAATCCTAGCACTTTGGGAGGCTGAGGCAAGAGGATTGCTTGAGATCAGGGGTTCAAGACCAGCCTGAGAAACTTGGTGAGACCTCATCTCTACAATAAATCAAAAAAATTGGCCAGGTATGGTGGCTCGCACTTGTAGTTCCAGTTACTTGAAAGGATGAGGTGGAAGGATCGCCTGAGTCCAGCATGTCAAGACTGCAGTGGCCATGAGCGTATCACTGCACTCCAGCCTGGGTGACAGAGTGAGATTCCGACTCAAAAAAAAAAAAAGTTAAAAATAAAATGTGGCAACCCCTTCGGGTCCCCTCCCACTGTGGGAGCTTCTCTGTCCTCTCAATAAATCCTGCTTACACACACACACACACACACACACACACACACATACATAAAATAAAATAAAATAATGGCCAGGTGTGGTGGCTCATGCCTATAATCCCAGCACTAGGGGTAGTTGAGGTGGGAAGACTGCCTGTGCCCAGGGGTTTGACACCAGCCTGGGCAACTTGGCAAGAGGTCATCTCTACAATAAATCAAAAAAATTAGCACCTTAGTTCTCGCTACTAGGAAGGCTGAGGCAGAAGGATTTCCTGAGCCCCACAGGTCGAGACTGCGGTGGCTGTGAGCATGCCACTGCACTCCAGCCTGGCAGACAGGGTGAGAATCCAACTCAAAAAAATAAATAAACAATAAGCCAGGCACAGTGGCTCAAGCCTGTAATCCCAGCACTTTGGAAGACTGAGGCAAGAGGATTGCCTGAGCCTAGGGTTTCGAGACTAGCCTGGAAACTTGGTGAGACCTCGTCTGTACAATATATAAAAAAACTAGCCAGACATGGTGGCTCGCACCTATAGTTCCAGCTACTTGGAAGGCTGAAGCGGAAGGATTGCCTGAGCCCAGCAGGTCAAGGCTG
>NW_007258380.1:53547-61304 GCF_000164805.1 Carlito syrichta | reverse complement strand
CTGCTTACACACACACACACACACACACACACACACACACACACAAATAAATAAATAAATAAAATAAAATAATGGCCAGGCACGGTGGCTCAAGCCTGTAATCCCAGCACTATGGGAAGACGAGGTGAGAGGATTGCCTCAGCCTGGGCAACTTGGTGAGACCTCATCTCTACAATAAATCAAAAAATTAGCCAGGCATGGTGGCTTGCACCTATAGTCCCTGCTACTTGGAAAGCTGAGGCATAAGTATTGCCTGAGCCCAGCAGGTCGAGGCTGTGGTGGCCATGAGCAGTGTCACTGTACTCCAGCCTGGGTGACTTAGTCAGACTCCAACTCAAAAAAAAAAAAAGTGACCCTTGGCCGGGCTTAGTGGCTCAGTCTGTAATTTCAGCACTTTTGGAGGCTGAGGCAAGAGTATTGTCCGAGCCCGCGGGTTCGAGACCAGCCCTGGCAACTTGGCAAGACTTTGTCTCTACAATAACTCAAATATTAGCCGGGCATGGTAGTGCATGCCTGTATTTCTGGCTACTTGGAGGGCTTAGGCAGAAGGATCGCCGGAGCCCAGCAGGTTGACACTGGGAGGCTATGAGCGTGCCACTAAACTCCAGTCTGTGTGATGGAGTGAGGCTCCGACTCAAAAAAAAGTGACTCTCTGCTGTACACCTACTTGGGGCTGGCCATCATGTTTGTATTTGTTATGGATAAATTGTGTCCCCCAAAATGTGTATATTGAAGTCCTAACCCCCAGAATTTCAGTATGTGACTATGTTTGGACATAGGGCCTTTGTAGAGGTATTTAAGTTACGACAGGTTCATCAGGGTAGGCCCTAATCCAATATGACTGGTGTCCTCATATGAAGTAAAGATTAGGACCCAGACATGCACAGAGAGACGACCATGTGAGGACGAGGACGTGGGGAGAAGACAACCATCTACAAGCCAAGGAATGAGACCTCTGAAGAAAGAAACTTGCCAACACCTTCATCTCCAAAACTGTGAGAAAATAAATGTCTGTTATTTAAGCTCCCTGGTCTATGGTGTTTGTTATGACAGGTATGGAAATTAAGACCGTGTTGTACGTGTATTTTTCTCCAAATCTTAAAACCAGTCTGCAAAGGAGGAAACAGGCCTATAAGAGTTGCATGAGGTCACATAGGTAGGATGCAGGTGAGTCAGGATCAAGCCCAAGTTGATGGGACCCCAAGACAGGTGTTCACCTCCACGGCACAACCTCTCATCCCCACAGTGCGTACAATATTCCTCTCAAAGTCTCCAAGCATCATGTGGGAGCAGGACGACTGGCAGGGACATGTGGGACAGGCTGCCTAACTCATCCTGACTCAGGAACTCAGAAGGCCTTTTCACTGTGTGCAGATATCGGTTTCCACTGCAGATTGCTTTTCAGTGTAGGACAAAGAGGGAAGGGAGAAATCTATGGAAGGAATCTCTAACCCAACTTCTAGTCACCCTGCCGGGTTCCCTGTCCCTGTAAGACCACTCAACTTCTGGCTGGAAGGGCTTAAAAGACCCTCTGCTCCACGGGGTCAGGGTGGAGGTCCAGCAGGAAGCGGGGCACAACAGAGAGAAGCGCACAGGCCTCACCCAGGCTGCTGTGTTTTTCAATGGTGCCTTCTTAGGACCAATGGGAACACCCTGTGCGCCAGGGCCAGAGGCCACCCTGCACAGCTGTGCTTCTGCTCTTGCTGCTCATGGGGCACAGTGGGACCCCACTGCCACATGCAGAGTGGGAAACTCCTCACTGACCCCGGAGAAACCAGAGTGAGGGCCCAGGAGAGGAGCTCCTGGAACAGAGGGCACAGCTAGCCATCAGGTGGCGGAGAGTAGCTTGTCCTTTGAGGCCCACCCACCCTGAACCATGGTCCGTCTACGAATCTCACTCAGCCTTGTGCTCTAGCCTGTGGCTTAGGGACAGGGCTCCTGGCTCTGGTCTGTGGGGTCAGGCAGTGGGATACCTGACCCCACTTCCCAGGGGCTAAGGAGTGACAGAGGCCTTTCCTTGGGAAAGAGCCTGGGTAAAGAGAGGAGGTCAGGGCTCTTTGCCTGGCTCTGCCCTGAACTGGCCACGAATTATGGAGGGTTGCCCCTAATTTCAAGGCCTCAGTCTCCCTATCTGTAATACAACTGGGCTGGACTAGATGTCTTCAGGATGTCAGCAACATTACCCTTCAAGGTTCTCCCCACAGCACCAGAGTCACCCAGCCTTACCCTGGCAGTCCCCACCCATAGCAGCTTCCTTTGGGCCTAGTGTGTATACGTTGAGTTGGGAGAGAAGGACAGGGACAGGCAGGTCTTAAAATTCTCCCCTTCCATTGATAAAACTTTGAACGGCACCTAGCAATAAATTCTCACTACTCCAGTCAACTGCTGTCCGAAGGAGTGAATTAACCCCCGTTCAGGCTTCAGGCCTCAATCCTCAACTCAGAAGATGGCCAGGGCTCCCCTGGAAGCCCATCCCGTGGCTGTCTGCCTTTGCTCTGCCCATGTTCCTCCCGTCTCCTTGTCTTTGCAGCCTGTTAGCACGTCACAAGGAAGCATTTCCAAGAGACATCCCCCAAACTGGAAATGCTGCAGTCAGGAGCCAAATCTGTGTTTATGGGTAAGAGGCCAACAGAAAACCAAGTCAAGTCCTTGAAGAGATACAGACGGGCCTTCACTCCTAAAGGGAGCATTGAAAACAGTCTCATAACCTTGAGTTAGCAAAAACACAGAGACTGACAGGGGCTTCCTTGCAAGTGCCTGGAGTGCAAGCAGGAAGCACCTTGGTGGCTATGGGCCACTTCTGAGTTGCTGGAGTGGCAGGTCAGGACCCTCCCTGGGCCACTCCCAACCAACGAGCCAGTAATGAAGGAGTAAGGCCCACTTCTCAAATCCTGAGGAATCCCATCCTTCACCCAGACCTTTCTAGTCAGGTCTGAAGATAGCTGTGAGAGGGTAGAACAGGGCATTCTTCCCCAGCAGTGGAGAGTGAGTGAGGTCTGGGTCTGCCTGTGAACTTAAGAAGTTGCCATTATTCCCAGTAGTGGTGATATGATACAGAGGTGGCTGAGTTCAGAGAAGCAGATGATGGCCCTCAACCCAGAACGGGCTGGAGACCAGAGTGAGCCTCACCTGCTGTGCAGGACAGCTTTGGGCCCAAGTAAGGGTGTTTTAGGATAGGATTAGGATGGGGGTGGTTAGGGGCAGGCAAGGCCTTTCTGAAACTGGGTCATCCCAGTTCTGGGCATTCCCAGGGTCCCGACCACCTGGGACTGCAGGTCTAGAACATGCTTGCGATAGGCCAGACCTCCCCTCAGGACCACCCTCCCCAGAAGGGAAGGTCTGACAGTCACCCACAGCCTTACCCTTTGATCCAGAGCCAGGATCCTTGGCATCATCACTTTAGTCCCTCCCTCCAGCAAAATTCCCATTCAATCTGTCACCAAATCCTGTTAAGCTATGTGAATGGCATCCCTTGAGTTGTACAATGTGGCAGTCCTTCCACACTCCAAAGAACCAAAACCAACTTCAAACCACCCTGAAATAAAATAAATGAGCAGGCCATCTTACTGCAACCAGCATAGCGCCCAAGGCTCCTCCAACAAATGTGGGGACAACAGTGAACACAGCATGAGTTTTTCTACGTAGCCCAAGAACATATCTTGAGCCAGAGACCCTCACTTCCTGATGATCCCAATCAGAAGCTACACTGTTTAGACACTACAAGAGTCTTTTTAAGATCTGAATTGATCTGAACTAATGAACAATATTTTATAAGTGAAATGCCCAGTATTGACAAATACATGCAGCAACAGCATTCTCAGGCTCTGCTAGTAGAAGTACAAATCAGTATGGCTTTTTCAGGGTACTATCAAGGAATAGTTAACAAACTTAAATCATGTAGACAAGCTCCACATATCCAAGATGGGGTCCCCGTTAGTGGGACCCACTGAGGACAGGGCCAGAGAGCAGGTGAGGGTCTGGATCTACAGATAGGTGTGTCTGCCCTCTGCCCAAATGCCCCCACCGCAGGGTTGGGCACAGCTGGCCCTTCCCCTCCTCCCCAACCCAAAGACTCCAAGCTGTGATCATGAACGGGTTGCCCAAGTTCCTCTCTCATCTCCATTTTCCCACACATGCCTTCCCCTGGAGGTGGTGTGTGTTATTTTTATGCAGGGAAGCAGCTGGCTGAGTTGCAGGATCACTACAGCACAGCATCCGGAGTTTCCTTCTGTCCTGGGATGATGGACACTGCAGATGAACAAAGAACACAACTTGGAAAGTCTCCCTTCCACCCGCCTTTCTGCCAAGTGAGAGGACTGAAGGGGTTCTCTGCTGCCACCTTTGACATCCGGATTGGAATTCTGATTGCACTGCTTACCAGCTGTGTGACCATGTGGAAATATCACAGTGCCTCAAATTCTGATCCTGTAAAGTGGGAGTATTTAGAGTAGTACCTACTTCACAGGACTGCTGAAACTTAGCAGAGTTGATATAGCAAAGACCTTAAAATAGTGCTTGGCTCTGGCCGGGTGCGGTGGCTCAAGCCTGTAATCGTAGCACTTTGGGAGGCCAAGGTAAGAGGATTACCTGAGCCCATGGGTTCAAGACTAGTCTGAGCAGCTTGGCAAGCCCTTATCTCTACAATAAATAAAAAAACTAGCACAGCATGGTGGCATGTGCTTGTAGTTCCAGTTACATGGAAAGGCTGAACCAGAAGGATCACCTGAGCCCAGCAGGTCAGGTTGCAATGGCCATGAGCAGCGTGCCACTGCACTCCTGCCTGGGCGACAGAGTGAGACTCCAACTCAAAAAAAAAAAAATAGTGTGTGGCTCACAAAAAGTGCTTTCCACTGTCTGTCTCTGGATATTCTTTGTCTAAGAGGGCCCAACCTACACGTCCCTGTAGCTGGAGGAGGGAAGGGCAGACAGGCCCAGTGTCCGAGCCAGGGTCACCTGCCCTGCACCCTGCCTGTTGCAGGCCCCCTCTCTCCACGACACCCACCTCCAGGCCAGAGAACCTGAACCCAGAGCGGAGGGAGACCTGGGCCCCAGACACCCTCCAGAGGCCCAATTCACATGACTGGGTTCAATAGGACAGGCAGGAGAGCCTCAGAGCCAGACCCTGGCCCCTCAGCCCAGACTGCAGCAGATGTCACGTCCTGATTAACTATAGAGAGTGAGTCAGGGCAGGCGGGCTGTGGCATCTCAGCCATGGATGTCTCTAATTATGGCCTGTGAAGTCATGATTTTTCTCAAGAAAAAAGTTAGAGGTGGCTCTGGGCACCAGCGAGGGTCACAGTGGAAGCAGAGACTCACTGTTCACCCCTAATAGAAGTGATGGTAACATCAGCTCATGCCCACAAGGTTAGCAAGTTCTAAGCTGTATGTGTATCCCCTTCAATCCTCTCAGCCAGCCCACGGGCATGGAGAGGTGAAGTCTAACACCAGGGGCATGCAGCCAGCGAATGTGATCAGGACCCAGTCTGGCCACTGGAGCCCAAACATGTACCCACTGTGTTCATGTAACTGCCTATGGCGGAGGGTGAGATTGGGTACTATGCACATACACACAAACATACATAGGTTTGAGTTGTACAGCAGCAACTCTTCTTGGTGAACTCACCCAGCACAAGATGCTGAGTCAGGTGTTAAAACACAAGGCCTGTAATGTAGCCACCATCCCTGGGAGCTAGGACTTAGGGAGCTAGGACACCTCCCTTCTGCAGATGAGGAACCTGGAGTTCAATGGAGCTGAGTCACCAAGTCAAGGTCACCCTTGCAGGAAACTGGGGCTGGGACGTGACCCCCTGCCACATCTGTGTTGCTGACTGTTCAGGGGAAAAGCACTGGCAGCCGGGGACAGGGCTGGGATACAGAGCCTGGCGTCCTGGGGTTGTGCGTGGTTATAAGGTAAGTTAAATAAGCCTGGCTGTGTGTGGCCAGCTGTGGCCACATCACATGGCGAAGTGACCCTCTTCAGAGTGGGCCAGCCCCATGCTGGAGAAAGCTGACAATCTTGAAAGCATGTCTGTGGTTAATGTCCAGGCCAGGAGCCTCAGGCCAGACTCCTGGCAGTCTGTACAGGCCAGAGCAGCACAGCCTCCTGAAATATAGATGCCCCTCACACCCTCAGGCCTCATGGCCCATCCCATTCTGCTTTCGGGATTTCTGAGATTTCCAGAAAAGGAGTCTGGAAGGGTAGGGATAACTCACTCCAAGCCCTCACAAGCTCCCCCATGGGGTTTCTGTGACTGTGTGCTGCCAAGGTCACATAAACTGAGACAGATCACCCAGAAGGAAGAGGGTGGGTGGTCCTGCTCTGCACCAGCTTATGGCCTGTCTTCACCTCTAGGCCCCAGCCTTGGGGAGGGGCAGGTCAGCCCAGGGCAGGGTCTGGGAAGGAGCCAGAGACCATGCCCTCTGTTCATCAGGGAAGTCAAGAGGGCTTCTGTATTTACCCAGTTCCCAAGTTGGCATGAATGAGGATACCCAGTCATCGCAAAGGAACCCAAGAGACCCAGCCTCTCACAGCACCTCCCTTTGACATCTGCTAGACACCCCAACCCCACAACTGGATGCTGAGCACCCCCACAAGTCAGGTCCTGGACAGTCTTCCCCATCTCAGCGAATGGCAGCTCTGCCTCTTTCTCACACCCTCCTTATCTGTTAGCAAATCAGGCTGCTCCACAGTGGTTGCATGAGACCTTGTGGCCTGCTTCCCTGGCCCAGCCCAACCTGTGTTGCCCTCACCTCTTCCCTGCCTTACTGCCTCAGCCTCTCCAGTGGTTCTTCTTGCTCACCATGTTGCCCTCACCCTTCCCCATCCAGCAGCTGGGGTCCTGTTAAAAAACACCCCCAGCCGGGCTCAGTGGCTCAGTTTGTAATCCCGCGCCTTTGGGAGGCTGAGGTGAGTGGATTGCCTGAGCCTGTGGGTTCGAGACCCACCTGGGCAGTGAGACCTCGTCTCTACAGTAAATAAAAAAATCAGCCGGGCGTGGTAGCGCATGCCTGTAATTCTGGCTCCTCGGAAGGCTGAGGCAGAAGGATCACCGGAGCCCAGCAGGTTGAGGCTGCGGTGGCTGGGAGCGGCCATTGCACTCCAGTCTGGGCGACAGAGTGAGACTCCAACTCAAAAAAACTAAAAAACTAAAAAACAAAAAAAAACATCCCTGACCATGTATCTCCTCTCGCTTGATGGGATTTAGAGCCTAAGTCATCACAGTGACCCAGAAGACAACAGGACTCAACCATTCCTCCTACCGCTCTCCCCTGCACTCCCCCCGGGTATCCCAGCCCCTCACTGGTCTCCTGGCTATCCCTTTACAATTCTGTTACATGCCCATCTCAGGACCTTTGAGTTTGCTGTTCCCTCCAACTGATGTGCTCTTTCCTGGCCTCCTTCAGGTCTCTGCTCAGATTACCTAAGTGTCAGGGAGGCCTTCCCTGCCTCCCTTCACCCCAGCCCTTTCAATCCTCTCCTGCTCCATTTCTCTCTGTAGCACTTAACCACTGCCATCATGCTACTATTTGTGAGTGAGTTACTGTCTGGCCTCTCTACTAGTATGTCAGTCTTGTGAGAGCTGGGGCTCCAGGACAGCGTCTGGCATGTAGGAAGTGCACACACCAAGTCAGGAAGACTTGTTTTGTTTAAGACTTTTGAGGGCTACTTTCCATGGTATGGTCTGTGGGAGCGGGAGCCCTGGGCCAGGCACCCACTTACAACAGTCACAGCAGAAGCTGGACTGCAGTGGGGCGAG
>NW_007258380.1:44573-53244 GCF_000164805.1 Carlito syrichta | reverse complement strand
GTGCTGGGAAGGATGAAGGAGAAATGAGAGGGCAGCTGAAGGAGGCTGAAGAGGCCTGGGGCTCCAGGGAGGTGTGGTTTTTGAACCCAGTGCCATGCAGCCAGGCCCGCATTTTTGTCTTGCCAGCAACATGTTTTCAAAGTGGAAGAGACTTCAGCACATTTGAATAGTGACAGGAGGAGGGGAGACCCTGGGTGGAGCCACCAGGAGAAAGGGGCTCTGGGCTCAGGCTGGTGGATGGACAGTCAGATAGGAGCCCTTCTCCAGGGTCTCACTTTTTCTAAGGGACCAGGAGGAGGTCAGTTAGCTGACATCCTCCCCCTTATTCCCACAAAAAAGATGGGCTCAGGCAGGGCCAGTTCCAGGAACTGAATCTGGACTGGGTGATCCAGGAAAAAATGATCAGTCTACCCTGTGCCTGGCTGTACGGAGTGTGTCTGCAGCTCTCCATCTTCATGCCTCTTGACCCATAGACAGACTTCTCAGAGGGCCCCTAGATCCTGGAACAGCCTGGAACTGCCCAGAGCAGCTAATCCCCACCTGCGTTGGGACACTGTGGCCAAATGTCCTATGGCCTTCAGGGGAGGGAACCTCAGGCAGACACCTGCCTTGCTGACTCCCCCCAGCCTCAGGGCGCCCTGCCGCACAGGCTGCAGCACCAAGACCTCCATAAGTGACTTTTACATATGTAGAAAAATAAAGGATCCCGAACAGTGAACTTCTCTACACGGGAAGCTATTTATAGAGCTTTGCGTACTGAACCACATTCAGTATCTCCTGCTTGTCAGCTGTTGCTGGTGAGATGGGCAGTCAGCCTGAAGAGATACAGCGGTGAGGGCAGAGGGGTCTTCTCAAGCCACTCAGTGTGTCAAGAAAGGTGCCACATTTGGTGGTGCCCAAGGTGGTGGGAGGCACAGCAGTGGCAGCCAGCTCGCACCCTCTGCCCTCTGGCCCTGAGTGTTCTGCATAGCTCTGCTAGGTACTTGCCACCCGAATGTTGTCGCGTCATCTGTGATAGGGAGATTCTGGGCTAGAGTCCAACACTTGGGTTCTTTTGAGCCTTGGTTTTTCACTTCCACAGTGGGGGTAAGGCCACCCCCTCATGGCATCACAGCAGAGTCTAAGAGACAGTGCGGGAAACCCCACTGATGTGGACTAATTCTAGGCTCCTAATTAGAGGGAAAGTATTGCAGGTGGCCCTCCTGTCCTCAGACAGGGCCTGTTCTCATCAGTGCATGGTGAGAGGGCAGAAAGAAAGGTCTCCTTGACCTGTGAACCCAGGGCCCCGCAGCCAGACCTGCGTCTTTGCCCCTTTGGCAATATGTTTTTGAAGGCCATCTTTCCACCCCGAGGAGGTGGCAGGTCCAGGTCACACTCCCAGTCATAAAGAGCAGAGCAGACTCCCAATCATAAAGAGCTCCTGCCTGCAGGAGCTGAGTGGACCTTCCCACTGCTGCCTAGGAGTCACTTCCATTCAAAGAGCCCAGCGGGCCTGGATGGGCTCAGAGATCAGAGTTCAGGTTCCAGGTGACAGGGAAGGGTAAGAGGGGAGCCCCAAGAACCTGGAATCTGGTCTGCCCCATCCCTCTTCACCCTTGAGGCTTCCCTGGGAAAGAGCCCAAGGGTCTGAGCTGTGCACAAATGCAGTGTGGAGCCCAGGGATAGGGGAGGCCCTGCAGTACAAGAGTAGCAGCACAGGGCGTCTCCCAGGAGATCACGTGCTGTGAGGGCCACATGACAACATGCAGGGATCCTCACCCTGAGGCCTGGCACCCGGAAGGGCTCCGGGCAGCTTCTGTCACTGTCACGACATAGGACTACGTACATCTTCCCTGCCTGGCTTGTGTGCCACGGGGCTGGAGGGTGGTGAGCAGGTCTGAAGAGCAGCCCCCACTTGGAGAGGTGAGGTTCCATCTGACCCAACCCGGCATCCACACTGCACACACATTTTGTTTGTGTTTGACTAAACCTGGTTAGGGCCTGCTATGCACCAAGCACTGCACTGGAAGCAGGGGTAGTGATAACACACTCAGAACGAGGATGTGACTACAACGTGTTGAGCACCTGCTCTGTGCCAGGCTCTAAGCCTAGCAGAGTGGGGTGGCCAGCGCTAGGCATGACGACTAAGGGGGAAAGGCGACAAGAGGAGCCAGGATGACACCTCTGAGCAGAGCCCAGAGAGTCAGACAAAGACATGGAAGAGCAGCAGATCTGGGGAGGGGAGGCAGTGTGCGTCCTTTGGAACTTGCCCTGAGGCCCCTAGGGAGAGCTGTTGGGGTGGTGTCAGGATGTCAGGTCCTGGACTGGAGCCAGATCAGAAACCCCAGGATGAAAGACAGTGTGAAGAAGGGAAGGGAAGGGGACGGGGCAGAGGCCTAGGGACCCTCAGCACTGAAAGGCTAGGCAAGGTGAGGGGTCCACACCTCTAGGGAAGGCAGCTGGTGGCAGATTGGCTCTACCACCTGGCAAGGGAAAATCAAAGGCAGCAGGAAGGGCCATGTGGGGACCCGCAGCCGAGAGCCATCATCCTGTCCAGGGGAACCCCTGATCTAATAGGCGAAGCCAAGAGTTCATTTTCATGGCTCTGCCCTCAAGGGTCCTGGGGTAGTGGAGGAGGAGCAAGTCCTCATACCCTGACCCAGGAAGGCCCTGCCTGCTGAGGGAGTCACAGGCCTGGCTTCCCTCAGTCTCTTCCAGTCACAGGACCTCCCCATTGGGTCAGGCATCACCTGGTCTCCAGGCTGGGAAACTGGCCCGAGCTCGGAGTTCCCAAGTTGGGCTAATATAGCCAAGAGCTATCCAGGAGATGCTGTGGCCCTGCCCAAGGGACCCAGTCCAGCAACAGGACACTTCCAAGACCAGAAATCATGCTGACCACAAGACAGGTCCCTGATCTAAGGTCATCAAAATATCTGGGACTTGCTTCAAAATAGTCCAGGGGACAATGAAATAAAATTGCACATGGGAGTCACTATACTATTTTCTCTACTTGTGAGTGTGCTGTAAATTTTCCATAATAAAAAGTTAGAAATAATGCTCTTGCCACTGGGTGAATTGCTTTGTGATCTCAGGACTGCCCTGTGCTTCAGTTTCCCTATGTGTACAAAAAGGGACCCTGCCCTGGGGAGAGGGGTAGAGGGGCCAGCCCAGGACAGGACACTGAGGGGTGAGGGCCAGAGGGAAGGAGTGACTGAGTTGCCCCTTGGCAGAATCTGGACCCCTCATCTGGGCTCTGCTGGCTTCACAGACTCGTCAGTACTCACTGGATGAATGAATGAGGGCTCTTTGGCAAAACCCTTCTTTTAGTGGACAGAACTATTTTAAGACCTCTGCTAGGACATTGCCTTGCTAAGCTATGGTGTAAGTTATGCACTCTTTGAGCCATGGCCAGGCCAGATTTTCTTAAGCTTTGGTTCTCCCTCCCCTACCTTGGGGAGGTGAGTCTCTCTCTCTCTCTCTCTCTCTCTCCTCTCTATTTACTTTCTAAATAAACTATATTTTCTAATAAAAAAGACCTCTTCTAGGTTCTAATCTGGCATTTCCATACCATGTCACATCAAAAATTTAAAGGCAGTCACATGCTCCATTAAATAAAATGTATGCATATAAGAGTGGAGTTAGGATGCAATTGACTAGTTGACTAATGTTACGCTCTGTGGGCATGTAATAAAAATGTATTCATTTTGATGTGTCAGTGTGTTTTCTTCCCTCCCTCCCTTACCTCCCATTTCAAATACATTCGATAACCCCCTTCTAAGTTCCTAGGTGAAATACTGTGCCCAAAGGTCTAAGGGAACGAAGCTTGTCCCCTTCTTCAGTCTCCCCACCTCTAGAAGGGGCAGATTGCATGAGATGACCCCAGAGGGCTCTTCCAGCTCTGGCTTTGTGAATGGCATCCACAGTGCGTGCTCCAAGGAGGGAAGCCCCTGCTAGGGAACAGGCGGGCTGACGGGGAGGCTGCCACAACACACTCAGTGCTATGATTTGAATGTACACGTCCCCCAAAAATGTATGTGCTGGAACTGAAAGCCCAAGGTGATATATTAAGAGTTGGGGCCTCGGCCGGGCTGGTAGCTCATACCTATAATCCCAGCACTTTGGGAGGTCGAGGTGAGAGGATTGCCTGAGCCCAGGGGTTCAAGACCAGTCCTGGCAACTTCACGAAACCTCATCTCTACAATAAATCAAAAAATTAGCCAGGCATGGTGATGCGCACGTGTGGTTTCAGTTACTTGGAAGGCTGAGGTGGAAGGATTGCTTGATGCCAGCAGGTCGAGCATGTCACTACACTCCAGCCTGGGTGAAGGAGTGAGATTCCAAACAAAACAAAACAAAAAGAGGTGGGGCTATGGGAGGTGATTAGGACATGAAGGCTCTGCCCCCATGAATGGGATTCATGCCCTTGCAAAAGGGGTCTCAGAGAGCTGGCTGGCCTCTTCTGCCATGAGAGGACACAGTGCTCATCCCTTCTGCCTTTGCCATTGAGGACACAGCAACAAGGCGCCATCCTGGGAGCAGTGCAGCCCTCACCAGACACCGAATCTACCAACACCTTGATCCTGGATGTCCCCCTTTCCAGAACCATGAGAAATAAATTTGTGATCTTTATAAATTACCAAGCCTAAGATGTTTTGTTACGGCAGCAGAAGGACTAAGACACCCAGGGACCTTGCAGAGGCAGAGGGCCTTAACTGGGAGTCGGGGCAGAGGGTGTCCCACGAGGGAAGCCTAACCCTGGTGAGATGTGATCAAGCGCACAGAGGAGTCATTCCAGAGCCTGAACACCTGCCTAGGTGTCAGCCTTCCAGTGGGTGGGGGTGGGGAGCTGGGAGAGGTGCCTCCCTTCAGTGTCCTGATGGTGATAACACTTCTAACTTTACACTGGGAATACTGGGCTGGGGGATTTGCATATTATCTCATTCAATTTCAGATTTACAGGTTCAAACATCCCTCAACAGTAATGTTTTTCTTTGTCTTCAGAGAGACAGAGTTTTACTCTGTTGTCCAGGCTGGAGTGCAGTAATGCGATCATAGCTCACTGCAACCTTGAACTCCTGGACTTAGGTAATCCTACCACCTCAGCCTCCCAAGTAGCTGGGACTGCAGAGATGTACCACCATGCCTAACTAATTCTTTTTTTTAAGCTAGGATCTCTCTCTCTCTTGCCCAGGCTGGTCTTGAACTCCTGGTCTCAAGTGATCCTCCTTTCTGGGCCTCACAAAGTGTTGGGACTGCAGAAATGACCCTCCACGCCTGGCCAACAGTAGATATTACTATCCCCATTTTACAGATGAATAGGTGGAGACAAGGCGGGCAGTTAGGACACGGACTGTGGGGCACCTACTGTACCTGAAACAAAGTCCTTGAGACTGTTTGAGAAGATGTGCACAAGGCACATTTAAATGCCATGGAGTCACAGGGGGAAAAGGTCCATCATTCACTTTTCTGGCAATCCTGATTACATGAAGGAGGAAGTGTTCAGGTACATGCTGAGAAGTCTTTAACACCTCTCTAGCATTTAGAATTTTAGAGATACTCCCACCTTTTTTTTTTTTAAGTCAGGTTCTCACTCTGTCACCCAGGCTGGAGTGGGCAGTGGCATGCTCATGGCCACTGCAGCCTCCACCTGCTGGGTGCAGGGGATCCTTTCGTCCCAGTCTTCCAAGTAGGTGGAGCTACAGGCACACACTACCACGCCCAAGTAATTTTTTGACTTATTGTAAAGACAAGATCTCAGCCGGGCTCGGTGGCTCAGCCTGTAATCCCGCGCCTTTGGGAGGCTGAGGTGAGTGGATTGCCTGAGCCCGCGGGTTCGAGACCCGCCTGGGCAGCGAGACCTCATCTCTACAATAAATCAAAAAATCAGTTGGGCGTGGTAGTGTGTGCCTGTAATACCGGCTACTTGGAAGGCTGAGGCGGAAGGATCGCCAGAGCCCAGCAGGTCGAGGCTGCGGTGGCCGGGAGCGGCCACTGCACTCCAGTCTGGGCGACAGAGTGAGACTCCAACTCAGAAAAAAAAAAAAAAAAAAAAGACAAGATCTCGCCAAATTGCTCCAACTGATCTTGAACCCCTGGGTTTAGGCAATCCTCTTACCTCCGCCTCTCAAAGTACTGGGATTACAGAATTGAGCGACCATGCCTGGCCTGTCTTCCCTTTCTTTTAAGGGAAGTATAGAGTCTTCCACACAGGCCCAGCAGAGTGGGTCACAGACACATCCCAGCACAGAGTTTTGAACAATATGCTCTATAGACAGGAGGTGCTGGTCAGGGCTGCAATATCCCTAGAGGGTTGTATGCTCAGAGTCTCTGAAAGCAGCAACTTTATAGCCAATTATTTCCTGCCGGAAGGTGAGATCTTTTAGAAACAGGTCATTCCTGGTTTGCAGAGGGGAGATGACTGACAAGTGACTGTGGTAGCCAACCCACCCCATATAGAGTGACCAAAAGGTGTCCCTCAGTCCCCAGCAAACAAGAGGCCCAGTGACAAATTCTGAGGATGAAAGGCTTGGAGCATCAGGCCAGCTGAGGTCATGTGACATGGTGGGGGAGATTGGCAGACAGGAACTCCAACCCCGAGGGAGTCCTTGGGATGCTTGACCTCTTGTCAGCACAAGTAGCTGGGCTTCAGGAAAGAGTCTCTGCCTTCTAAGGGGTGAGTGAAAACATGAACATTTATTGTGGCTGGTGATCTGTTTGGACTTATTCAGCCTTCTTTCTGTATATTTTCAATGACCCAAGATTTCATTGTTTCATTTTGATTTTAAAATTTAGGTCTTGGCCAGGCACGTGGCTCATGCCTGTAATCCCAGCACTTTGGGAGGCTGAGGTGAGAGGATTGCCTAAGCCCACAGGTTTGAGTCCAGCCTGGGCAACATGACAAGACCTCATCTCTACAATAAATCAAAAAATTAGCCAGGCACGGTGATGCACACCTTTAGTTACTTGGAAGGCTGAATTAGAAGGATAATCTGAGTCCTGCAGGTCGAGGCTGTGGTGGCCATGTGCATGCCACTGCACTCCTGACTGGGCAGCAGAGTGAGACTCTCCTTCCAAAAAAAAAAAAACAACCCCAAAACAAACAAAAGAGTCTGAACGCTTCCTAAAACCTGTCATTTGGAAATTTATCTGTCTATGTCTAGCTTGTGCTAGATTCAAAACGTGTTGGGGTAAGGCCTAAGCAAAATGGGTATGCTGAGGCAGAAAGTCTATGCTAAGCTAAGTTTATTCTAGGTTTCTATAGGTACCTCCTTTCAGGTCTGAGCAAGGAATTTAGGGTCCTTTTTAAATGATCAATTTGTCTTTGTTCCTTTTTTTTTTTTACTCTAGTGGTTTGGAACTTATGCCTTTTATCTCTATTTTTCTAGTGGTTACCATTACACTTTTATTTACTTATTTATTTTTTGAGTTGGAGTCTCACTCTGTCGCCCAGGCTGGAGTGAAGTGGCACACTCACAGCCACTGCAGTCTGAACCTGCTGGGTTCAGATGATCCTACCACCTCAGCCTTTTAAGTAGCTGGAACTACAGGGGCATGCTACCACAGTGACTTTTTTTTTCCCCCCATTTATTGTAGAGATGAGGTCTTACCAAGTTGCCCAGGCTGGTCTCGAAACCCTGGGCTCAGGAAATCCTTGAACCTCGGCCTCCCAAAGTGCTGAGATTACAGGTTTGAGCCACTGCGCCCGGCAATACTTTACACTTTTAACGCTGATGTACCGCTCTCTAATCACATCTATTCTTTAACGTATCTATATTTCAGCTGAATCTTTACGGATGCTGTCAAAACCCTGAGTTCGGGATCAGGCAGGGCGACATTATGTGCACCTATCATGTACAGGCACTTCTTGCATTTCCACAAGGGATCTTATTTCATCCCCAGAGCAACTTGACCAAGGAATTAAACTTCTTGCTTACAGATGAGGACTGTGAAGCTCAAATAAATAACGAGAATTTCCAGGGCTCATCAGCAAATTCGTGTCCAGGTAGGATCTCCTAGATCCACTTCTTTCCCCCAGTCCTTCCCTCCTTTGTTACTTCCTTAGTAGTGTCAGGTTGGCACACAACAGAGACAAGAAAGCATGAGAGTACACAGGGTCCCCTGGTCTTTGCTTTCTGCTGGTGCGTACCCAGGTGACTGGGAACCCTGGGGAACCCTGAGCCGGGTACTCTCCTGCCGCAGGCTCCGGAAGAACCCTTTTACAATGTCAGGTCTGAACTAAGAACTCAGGGCCCACCCCAGCATGGTGACATCACAAGTTTCTCATTCATCCATTCATTCATTCATTCATCAGATATTCCCTGAGCTGCTCTCCATGGCAGAGGGTGGGAGTTGAGGGCTCAGTGATGGATGGAACACAGTCCCTGCTGCCAGCATCAAGGTGAGTGAGCGGGAGACAAGCACAGGGAATACAGCACCCCGAGATGATCTGTTCCCTTTCAGTGCGTGTACGATTATGGCCGTGTTTGGGAAAGGCGATACGTGTGCACGGAAAACAATATCTGCATAAAAGGCTGTAGAGCCAGTCTCCTTCCGGCCTCTGGGCTCTTGTTACTTTGGAAACGGGTGAAATGTATAACACGCGACGCTGCTACTTCCTGCCCACGCGCTTCACAGCAGGGGCAAGCGGGCGGGCGGGGCCGGGGCACCGCAAGGGCAAGCGGGCCGGCGGGCG
>NW_007258380.1:40712-44009 GCF_000164805.1 Carlito syrichta | reverse complement strand
TGTGTGTGTGTGTCGGGGGGGCGGGTGCGGACCTGGGGCTCTGGGCAGCAAGGCCTGAACTCCCGACCCGGAGAACCCGGGGCTAGTGGGGAGGGGCGCGGCAGGCGCAGATCCCGCCCTCTAACGGGCGAGGGTCACTTGGGGCGCGGCGCCCCCGCGACGGACCCCGCGCGGGTCCAGCTGGGCTTCTGAGCCCTCCTCGCCCGGAGCCCGGACGGCCCGACTCTTCCTTCTAGGCCCTGGGCTACTTCCCAGCCCGCCTCACCCGGGATCACCAGGGCGACTCCCGACCGGGGATGGAGCGAGGCCAGAGCGACGGGCACGGGACGGGGCTGCCCGCGAGCTCGCAGCCCTTGGCTGGGTTCGCCTCTGCCTCTGCGGGTGCCGCAACCCCTCGCGGCTTCTCTCCGGGAAGTGCAGGCGCTGGTCTGGGCGGGGCGAGGGGCCAGGGAGGCTTGGGTGCAGCCGGGGTGGGCTTCCTGTGCCCTCCGCCCACCCCCTGCCCGTCTTTGGGACGGCCAGGGGCACACTTGTGGTTTGGACTTGGGAATAGAAAGCACTGTGTTGGGGGCAGTGTTCGGGGGAGTGGCGGTCAGCTGCTTTGGGACAGTTCCCGGGCAGCAGTGATGGGGCAGGAATCGGTCCTGGCTCCAGAACGAGTGTGGTCCTGACTCTAGGCGTTGGAGTGCAGTCCTGGAGACCGGCGTTTCCCTTCCCCAGGCGAGTGCCCTGCTGCTCCCGTGCTTGTGGCCGCTGGCTCTGGGAAGCGTCAGTGACCTTGGTGGGCTCTTTGGAGCAGTAGAGTGGTGAGGATGTGGGTGGGTGTCGTAGCTCAGGCGAGGCGAGCCCCTGCGTCCTGTTTATCAGGAGGGAGGCTGGAACTCTGAGCTGGTGCCACTGGGCAAGCAGAGACCTCATCTGCCGCCTCCCTGTGTCCCACTCCTGGCTCTGGGGGGAGTTCAGTCCACTCCACAGTAGTCGCAGGGCCCGAGCCCCTTCTTCCATGCAGGACCCTAAAGAAAAGCCAGGGACTACCCAGGTGAAGTCCTTGGCAACTCAGGGTGGCCCCGGGCAGGACGCATGTCCCTGTTTTCATAGGAAACAGTGACACACAACAGTCTGCAGACCCCTCACAACACCACTCTTTTTTCCTTCAAAGTCACCCCTGGAGACCAAGCAAAGTGTGGGCTCAGGAGGATTCTGAGAGGTGAGGCGTCCTGCCTGCCAGGGGGAGTCCTCAGTGTTGCATCCTTCGCAGGGGGCTCTGGGCTTTTGATCCAGAAGTTCCCAGCTGTGTGTCTGCCTGACTTTCCCTTGGTTGAGATGTGGCCAAGCCTAGGACAGCATCCCCTTAAGGAAAGCAGGGTGGCAGCACAGTCCTGGGTCCACAGTCTAGGTCCAGGGCGGCTTCCAAACTTGAGTGTGCACCCCAAGAGCCTGGGAATCTTGCTGAAATACAGATTCTGCACCTCCAGCAAGCTCTCAGGCACATACTGCTGGTCCCGGGGCCCCACAGTGATGAGCAAGACTGTGAGGGAGCAGTGTATGAGTGGGAACTGTGGGTTCCCTTCAAGACAGGGCATGCCAGGCCCATGTTCCTGCCGGCACCTGGCTCCTTTCCCGGCCTCTGGGAAGAATGCTGGTGCCTCACAATCTCCTTCCCACACCTGCCCTTGAAGTTCTTTGGCATGGGGGCTGTTTTTATTTATTTATTTATTTATTTATTTATTTATTTATTTATTGAGTTGGAGTCTCACTCTGTTCACCTAGGCTGGAGTGCAGAGGTACGCTCTCAGCCACTACAGCCTTGACCTGCTGGGCTCAGGCGATCCTTCCATCTCATCCTTTCAAGTAGCTGTAACTACAGGCGTGTGCCACCACGCCTGGCTAATTCATTTTTGTTTTTGTTTTGTTTTTTTTGAGTTGCAGTCTCACTCTGTCACCCAGACTGGAGTGCAGTGGCATGCCCCCCCGCCACCGCAGCCTCGAACTGCTGGGCTCCGGCGATCCTTCCGCCTCAGCCTTCCAAGTAGCTGGAACTACAGGAGTGCGATACCACGCCCGGCTAATTTTTGATTTTTATTGTAGGGATGAGGTCTCGCCAAGTTGCCCAGGCAGATCACGAACCCGTGGCTCAGGCAATCCACTCACCTCAGCCTTCCAAATTGCTGGGATTACAGGCTGAGCCATTGAGCCCGGCTGCTAATTTTTTGATTTATTGTAGAGACAAGGGCTCTGACAGTCCTCTCACCTCGGCCTCCCAAAGTGTTGTGATTATAGGTGTGAGCCTCGGTGCCTATAATCTCCACACCTATAAAAGGGGACTGCTTTTAAAAGTGTGGATTGGGTGTGTCCCACTGCCCATCTGTGGAGTAAAGTGAATCATGTCTCAGGAATGTGGGGTAACGACTGCCTTGAGACCTTTTATTGAGCATCTGATGTATGCAGACTCCTCAGCAATGTGCTTGGAGAAGAGAGGAAGAGAATAGCCCCATGGAGGGCCGCTGCTCTCTGCTCAGCGACTGGCCATCCCAAGCCCTCTGGTGTCATGAGAAAACCCCTTCCCAGGGTCTGGGCCTTGGACCTGCGGGTTCATTCCAGCCCTGCCACACAGCAGGCTGAACTTGACTTTTTTCTTCAGGTAGACCCATGCTTTTGCCTACAGTTAGACCCATGCTGAGTCCTTAGGCACCTTCCACAGCCGAGAGTCCTCTGGGAAAACTGTGTCTATACTGCTGTGGTTCACTTGGGGCTCTGAATGCTGTCACCTCCTCTGCCCCAATGTGCCGAGTACAGCTGGTTAAAGAACTGTGGGGTGGTGCCTGTGTGCAGGTCTTCGTCTGGACGCTGGCTCCCCCCAGCAGCCTGGGAGTGTTTCCTCCCTTGGAAGTGGGTATAGGCACAGAGCCTCCTTGCGGGCCAGGCCCCTGTAATGCTGGGGGTGTCCCAGAGCTCTCCTGTGGTTCTTGGTCTTCATTGTCCTAGAGGTGTGGGGAAGACAGCAATAGGAGGTCTTGGGGGTGAAGAGTGGGTGATCCCTGGGCTAGATGGGAGTGGGGTGTGACAGAGACAGGTGCTTCCGAGTGTCTGGTTTCCTCTTTTCTTTTGCAACAAAATGTCTTTTCTTTTTCTAATGGTGGTGAGGCAGCCAGAATAAAGACTTCATCTCTCAGCTTGTCTGGCAGTTAGCTATGGCTATAAGACTGCTGTGGCCAGTGGGAGGTAAACAGAAGTGTGGTGTGTAACTTCCAGGAACTGTCTTTCAAAAGGAGGGAGTATCCTTTGACTCTGTCCCTA
>NW_007258380.1:4552-40692 GCF_000164805.1 Carlito syrichta | reverse complement strand
TTTGATTTATTGTAGAGATGAGGTCTCGCTGCCCAGGCGGATCTCGAACCCGCGGGCTCAGGCAATCCACTCACCTCAGCTGAACTTGACTTTTGCCAACAGGTAGACCCGTGTTTTTGCCTACAGTTAGACCCATGCTGAGTCCTTAGGCACCTTCCACAGCCGAGAGACCTCTGGGAAAGCTGTATCTACACTGCTGTGACAGCTCTGAATGCTGTCACCTCCTCTGCCCCAATGTGCCGAGTACAGCTGGTTAAAGAACTGTGGGGTGGTGCCTGTGTGCAGGTCTTCGTCTGGACGCTGGCTCCCCCCAGCAGCCTGGGAGTGTTTCCTCCCCTGGAAGTGGGTATAGGCACAGAGCCTCCTTGCGGGCCAGGCCCCTGTAATGCTGGAGATGTCCCATAGCTCTCCTGTGGTTCTTGGTCTTCATTGTCCCAGAGGTGTGGAGAAGACAGCAACTGGAGGTCTTGGGGGTGAAGAGTGGGTGATCCCTGGGCTAGATGGGACTGGGGTGTATGACAGAGACAGCTGCTTCTGAGTGTCTGGTTTCCTCTTTTCTTTTGCAACAAAATGTCTTTTGTTTTTCTAATGGTGGTGAGGCAGTCAGAATAAAGACATCATCTCTCAGCTTCTCTGGCAGTTAGCTATGGCTCCAAGATTGCTGTGGCCAGTGGGAGGTAAACAGAAGTGTGGTGTGCAACTTCCAGGAACTGTCTTTCCAAAGGCGGGAGTATCCTTTGACTCTGTCACTACTTCCTGGAATGAGGATGTGAGGGCTGGGGCTTAGGAAGCCACTTTGGATTGTGAGAACAAGGACTGCACCCTAGGGATGAGAGGGCTGTGAGTCTGAAGGCTCCCGATAACCTGGGGGAACTGCCTCACACAGCCTGGACTGCTCACCTCCTGTCTCTTAGACATGAGAGAATAAAATCATGTGCTGTGTTATCTGATTTTGGCCCTTCTTTGTCCGTCCTAACTCTGACACCCTGCTGAGGTCACAGCTGTGATTTTGTAGCTGCTGGACCCCATTTCTGGGAGAGTGAGGCCTCAGAGTGTGGGTGGGAGTGGAGGCGGGCACTCCCGGGCCCTGGTGTTGGGATAGTTGCTGGATCTAATCACTTAGTGACAAGTGCCAGCTACTTCACATGGTGTGCCCAGAGGTAGAGGACCTGCCGAGGCCCCCTGGACCCTGACCCTAGGGAGGGTGGATGTCTTGTGACCTGACTGTGGTGGGGCCTGGCAGGACATAATGGGGCCAGCAGGGGCCTCTCAGGAGAAGGGTCTAGGGGTCAGCTAGGCTGCTGCTCCTTGGGCCAAGGAGAGAGGCAAGACTCGGGCCTTTAGGATGGTGGCGGGGGGACACATAGCCAGACCTTCTGGGCCTGGGTCACTCCTCATGGGTCTGGAATTGGTTCCCCTCCTCCTTTGCAGGTGGCAACCAGGGCATGAGTGGTGTGGCTCCCAGCCTTCTGGTCCTTCTGCTGTCAGCCCTGCTGAGAAGGGTTAGGGAGGGGAGAGATGGGGGAGAGACAGAGCTGGAGAGAATCAGAGACCGAGGGTGGGAGAGGTAGAAACAAACACGGAAGAGGGAAAGGTGGAGACAAGCATAGAGAGATCCAGAGAGACGGAGACACAGAGAGAAAACTCCGACTGGGAGACAGTGTTGACTTGTGATGGGTGCCCTGACCTGTTTGTTCCCTTAACAAGCCTTCCCAAGGGTGTGCTGGAGTCCCAGAGGCCAGTCAGTCTCCAGGGGTGCAGTGGGGTGGAGAGAGCTAGAGCGAGATGGGAAGGAAGTGGGGTGAGGGGAAGGGGCGTGCCGGGCATCTGCCGGGTGCCCTGGGCTTTGAAGATGATGTCTCTGCAGGTTGCTTCTGAGCATCATGGTGGGAACCCAGGTGGAGCAAGACAGACCCAGAAATCAGCCATGGGTGCGTTTTTCCGGGTGCTCCTGGCCTGCCCCCCAGGGCTGCCCCTTGTCTCTAGAACCCTCTGCCTCCATGTGGGTCTCATAGAAACTGGATGCTCTTTCCGTGGGCAGGGCAGGGACCCTGATGACTCTGTTTTTATTTGAAATTTGACTGCAGTGGCCGTGGGCTTGCCACCGCACTCCAGCCTGGGTGACCAGGTGAGATCTTCCCCCTCTTCGTTTGTAGGCAGCTTCTGGCAGTTTATCCAGGAGGCTTCCTGGCTGGGCCCTGTGCCCCAGGGCCTAGGGCAGCGGGGCTGTCTCTTTCCACACCACGTCACCTCACCTGGAGGACTTTGGGGTCAAGGCCAGCCTCGACTGTCACGGTCTTTGTGTCCTCATTCCCTGTGCAGTACCTGGCACAGAATAGGCCCTGAGCTGGAGGTCAGGGAAGAGGCGACAGGGGCCTTCATGGTAGATGCAGGCACCAGGGAGGGCTCTAGTTCTCAGAAAGCCGGAGATGCCAGGTTTGTGCACAGCCCCCTTAGGAATGTGGGTTTTGGCTGCCTTTGCCAGATGTACCTGTTGTGACCAAAAATAGCCACTCAATAAAAAATGAGAGGCCATGTGTTACAGTTCATGCATGTAATCCCAGGACTTGGGAAGCCAAGGCGAGAGGACTGCTTGAGCCCAGGAGTTCGAGACCAGCTTGGGCAACATCGCAAGACCTCATCTCTACAATAAATCAAAAAATTATCCTGGTGTGGTGGCGTGTGCCTGTAACCCCAACAACTTGGGAGGCTGAGGCGGAAGGATCGCTTGAGCCCAAGAGGTTGAGGTACTGAATCAGAATCACACCACTGCATCCAGCCTTGGTGAGAGAAAGTAGGGAGGGAGGAAGAGGAAGGGAGGAAGGAAGTCTTGCCCTTTCCCTTGCCCTTTACTGGATGGACATCATGGGGACAGAGCTGGCTGGGGATTCGCGCCCAGTGTTACACATCAGCCTGTGTTTATCTGGGTTTCTGCATCACTGTGTAGACGCCCTTCCCTCTCCCAGCTCTCTGAGAAATGTCAGCCTTGGAGTTAGGCCGTCCTGCACTCCCTAGCTGGCTTTCCCATGGCAGAAACTGTCAGGCCAGAGCATGCGGTTAACTACCGTCATATAAATTAGGGCCTCTGGGCTTGAGGAGTGCAACCTTCTTTCCCCTCATCTTCTCCCCCCACTCCACCCCCACCTTGTCCTCCTCCAGGCCTGCATGTGGGGAGAGGCCTACTGCTTCCTGAGAAGACCAGGAAAACAGCTGTGGTCTCTCTTTCTAGGGCTCCAAGTGTACTCTGAGATTTCGGAGAAATCAGGTAGTGAGAACCCTGTCCCCTTTCCCACACAAGGAGGCAAAGGCAGAAGAGCAGGGGAGGGAGAAGTGCCTCATTGGGAATCAGCCTGGCTCTCAAGTCACCCCAGCGGGAGACGCCCTCTAGAGTCCAGGGCATCCTTTCAGCTCATCCCACCTGTGGATAGGTTGTCTGAAGACCACAGGGTGGAGGGATTGGGGGATGGAGGGGTGGGTGCTGGATGCCCTCTTGACTGGGATCCCTGCAGAGTCCCTGCAGCAGTTGTATCCTCTGTCCTCTGCTGGGCAAGGCTTCTGGGCCAGGCGTGCTGGGCACACAGCATGTGCACTTCTTGCCTGGCTCTTCCCACAGCTGTTGAGTCCTCACTGGTCGAGCCCCTGCACCATGTCATCACATCCCAGGGGCACAGGTGGTCTTGTTCTCCGTCCTAAATGCAGGAGACATTGGAGTGGGCTCTTGGGTACTCTTCAGTCCCCAATACAGTCTCCTGGTTGCCAGTCACCCTGTGCCAGATGCCAGAACTTCCTCCTGTCCACCGGAAACGGGGAGCCCTTTGACTAGCAAATCCCCTCTCTCTCCCTCGGTGGCTCCGTGAGCCTCTCTGTTCACCATCAGTCTACTCTGTCCTTCTCTGAGATCACCCTTTTTACATCAGGAGGTCAGTGATATCAGTAGTTTTTGTCTGAGATAAGCTCATTGGCTTGATGATGTCATGCCACAGTGTATGCATCTCTCAATATCACATGGTACCCCATTAATGTGTACAGTTGAGATTTGTCAATTAAAAATAGTATTTTTTTTTTAGTTGGAGTCTCACTCCTTTGCACAGGCTGGAATGCAGTGGCATGCACGCTCACCACCACCCCAGTGTTGACCCTCTGGTCTCCAGTGATCCTTCCACTTCAGCCTTCCGAGTAGCTGGAACTACAGATGTGTGCTATCACGCCCGGCTAGTTTTTTATTTATTGTAGAGATGATGTCTGGCCAAGTTCCCTGGGTTGGTCTCGAACCCGCGGGCTCAGGCAATCCACTCGCCTCAGCCTGCAAAAGTGCTGGGATTACAGGCTGAGGCGCCGAGCCTGGCCAAAACAGATTAATAAAAACATAATGGATTGACAGTAGCCAGAAACTGCGGGGGGTGGGGGGGGAGGAGGAAAGGACGGAAAGATGGGGTTGACAGTAGTTGATATCTGCCTGGGAAAGGAAGTGGGGACACACCTCATTAACAAGGGTACCTGCACAATGAATACTTGTATACCTAACTTTGAATTGTACGCCACAATTCTAAAATAAAAATTAAAAAAAATAAATTCAAAAAAACATAATGAATAGCATGCTGTGCAGGAAGCCTGCCTGGCTAGACTGCCCCACATACTTGGTTTCTGGCTCAGCCTCAGCTGTCCTGGGGATGGACTGAAGCCACCGGACTTCTTGATCGGTGGGTCTTCTGGGCCGGCAGGCAGCAACTTCACAAACCTCCTCATGGCCCTCTGCCAGCCCTGGCTCTCTTCCTCTGGAGAGGCTGAAGTCCCACCCCCTGGATGCTTCGTGTGGAGGGATCTGTCTTTTGTGGCTGTTTCAAGGGGACAGGCGTCTCCTGGGTCTCCACCACGGCTGCGGGTGGGCAAGGCCACAGAGTCACATTGGGGGTCTGTGCTGGGACTGGTCACTGTTTGCAGTTTGGGTAGCGGACTGGCAGTGATCTTTCTTCTGGTGGTTGGTGTCTTCTGCTTCTCTTGATCTTGAGGCTTTCCCAGTGATGGGACGGCCGACTCGTTCTGAGTCCTCCTCCTTTTACGGGTGAAGGCAAAATGATCTTCAGGGAATGGAGTAGACCTGGAGGGACGTCCCCACGACAGCCTTGACCCTACGGTGGAGGGGTCCTCGCCCTGGGCTTCCCTGTGCTGTGGGATGTTGCCGTGGTGGAGTCGTGCTTGTTCTCTGACAGTGAGTGTTTGATACCTTCTTCTGGAACCCCATCTTTCCCATTAAGTTGGTAATTCGGGGGTCAGTTCAGGTGACCAGGGAGTAGTGGCTTTTCGTGTGCCCTTTTCTGTGTGTGTTTCTCCGGGCCGGGGCTGACCCAGGGATCTTGTAGCTCCATGACCCTCAGTGTGGGCCTCTCCCTGTGGTTCAGCATCGAGCCTTTTTGTGTAAGTAGTTCTAATTTAAAAGACAAACAAAAGGGAATTCTGTAATCTCCCATTGTGATCTTTCTTCTGAGCTCTTGGACTCGTCTTCATCAAACAGTGGCTTCCCGGCCACCATGCAGTATAGTATGGCACCAAGGCTCCATATACCGACAACTGGGCCGTGGTAGTCATGCCCAAGGAACATTTCTGGGACAGCGTAACAGGGACACCCACACATGGAGCTAAGCGCTTGTCCTTCATCAAGGATACTAAGGCCAAAGTCAGCGACGTTGACTCGCTTGAGTTCATCCAGAAGTATGTTGGCCGGGCTCAGGTCTCGGGGAGTTATCTTTTGCAGGTGGCAGTAGTGGGCGGCCAAGCACAATGCCTGTTTTACTACTGGAATGAATTTGCATTGCTTTGAGCAGGCTCTGGTAAAATACCCAGTCTGTCTCCCTGCATTCTGAATTCAGAATAAACTCTGTTCTTCCCAGTTTTCTGTCTCTCATGTTTCACTTGTGAAGGAGAGAAAACAGTTGGGTGTTGACTAGGCTATTTCACTATAGGTTTTAAGTTTTAATCAAGCTCTATAATCCACTTGGTCAAATTCACTTTTTTTAAGGGAAAAGGATTCTTGAAAACAAAAAAATGCAAAACACACGGGGAGTATCCCCAGCCATGGGCAGTCCCCTTATTGCTCAGATCTCATAAAGAGACTTGGGGTGGAATTACATACACCTATATAAGCCCCTTGCTGAACTGAAGTTTTTGGTCATTATAGCTCAGGAACCTGCTCTTTGGTGGCCTGTGGAATTAGATTATGTTTAGCTTGTTTTTTTCCTATTTTGTTTTTTTCTTTTTCTTCTTTATTGTTTTGTTTCTCTCACTTTATTTTTTTGTTCTTATTTTCTTTCTTTCTTTCTTTTTTTTTTTTTTTTGCATCGGAGTCTCACTCTGTTGCCCAGGCTGTAGTGCAGTGGCACGCTCACGGCCACCGCAGCCTCAACCTGCCGGGTTCAGGCAATCCTTCCACCTCAGCCTTCCAAGTAGCTGAACTATAGGCGCATGCCATCACACCCTGGCTAATTTTTTGATTTATTGTAGAGACGAGTTCTTACCAAGTTGCCCAGGCTGGTCTCGAAACCCTGGACCCAGGCAGTTCTCTCACCGTGGCCTCTCAAAGTGCTGGGTTACAGGGTTATTTTACCACACCTAGGTATTTTTATTTTTTTCCTTTTAATTTTGCTTCCCATGTTTTGTACTTTTATCTGTTTTCTCATTTTTCCTTTTTTTCATGGTTTTTTTTTTGTCATTTGTTTTGTTTTTATCTATTTCCTTTTTATTTGTTTTGCTTTCATTTTCTTTTCTCCTGCTCTTTCTGTTTCTTTCATCTTTATTCTTTTGTTTTCTCCCTTTTTATTTTTCTCCCTTTTCATCTTGTTTTTATTTCCTTTGTGCTTTATGTCATTTTTACTTTTGTTCTTTTCCTTTTTAAATTTTGCTGACATTGTTTATTGTAGTTAGTACAATTAGTGTTATTTGTCAGTAGTGTTAGCATACTGAGTACAGTTAGTATTGTTAGTAGTGCTAGCATAGTTACTACAGTGAGTGTTGTTTGGTAGTGTTAGCATAGTTAGCACTGTTCCTTAGTATTCTTGGCCTAGTTAGCACAGTTGCTGTTGCTCCTTAGTTAGTGAGCTTAGTTAGTGTAGTTAGGAGGAGGCAGCGGGGCTTGACCTCTTTAGAGAAGTGATTCCAAATCAGAGGGCTTGCATGTAATGCTTATCTATTCCAAAGAAGTCACAAGGAGGCTCCGTAGGGAAAGACATGGGTTTATTAAAACTTAAGAGAGGCACCAATGGTGGCCAGTCAGTGAAGAATCCATGCCTTGGGATAGTACAGCAAGCAGATTTATAATCAAGCAAGTTATTGATTCAAATTGCTATATGGTGTTTACAGTTACACTGATGGAGTGGCACCCACATTGCTTTTCAGCGTTGCTTGATTACCCACACACCACGTGACTCATTACTGGGACTAGGCATATCCTTCAGAGACCAGCCTTGGCCAGAGGCTGTTCCCTGAGGGAGGAGAAGGAAAAACACCAGGTGTAAGGGAAAAGAATATGTCCAGATAATACCCTACACTCCACCCTACACTGACCTTCTTCCACCCTTACAATCTTCACGTAACATTGATCTTCCGCAAATTCCCTGAGGTGAAAACACCAGTGAAACATGGCATCCATAACCCACATATGCAATAAAGGGGATAGGACCTGAACAGCAAAATTACTGCAGTGATTACAACATCTATTATATCCTTCACCAAGAAGAAAAAGCATAGTGATGCAGACCACTTGGAATGGGGGGCTTAGGCTAAAGGTGATAAGATGGATGTTTAAGAAGAACAAGCAAAGGTAAATTCCAATTATCTGATTAAAAAAATAAGCAACAAGTCTTTCCTGTGACAACACCACGACAATTTAGGGAGGCCCCCTCGGCCTGGAATCCCATGACCAGGGAACACACTTTCCATGACATGACAGACAGCAGGTGTCTCCTGAATTGCCACATAGAAATGATAACAGTCCCCCTTTTGAGCACTTGAGACCCAGGGTTATTACACTTAATAGTATTGGTCCATTTCCCCATAACCATAAGTTGCATATGTAAAGTATGATCTATTCCCTCTCCCCGGAAGCCAAGCAGGGAGCATCAGTGGGTTCAGACTGAACTTCCAGGTCAAATGGAGTCAGTCAGGCACGAAACAGGGGCTGCTGCAATCCACTTACCAGTGGGTCAAGGACTCGTGGTTAGAAAACAGCTTTATAATAAGAAAACTTAGTTATTCAAAGTGCTACATGTTGACAATTTATAATTCTTATTAAGAGTGAAATACACATGCATAAGGCAACAGAAACACACAAAAGTAAAACACACATTAATGCTCCTAATGTTTGACCAACTTAACCTCATAACTCATTAGAGGGAATAGACAGAGACCAGCATTGGCCAGGAGCCGCTACCTGGTGGAAAAAGAAATAAAGGAGGCAGGTATAGAAAACAAAGATTACAGTAAGGCACTGGAAAATATCTTACACCCTCCAGTGAGTCCATAGGACAGCGAAGTCCAAGATAGTAACTAATAT
This sequence comes from Carlito syrichta, assembly GCF_000164805.1. Classification (NCBI taxonomy): domain Eukaryota; kingdom Metazoa; phylum Chordata; class Mammalia; order Primates; family Tarsiidae; genus Carlito; species Carlito syrichta. The sequence goes on along the minus strand of NW_007258380.1, from coordinate 32,147 downwards.
GTGGGGCTTGGCCCAGGGATGGACCCCAACCAGCCTGAGGCTGAAAAAAGCTTCCAAATGATTCAGGCATTGTGGGGGGGTTCATGGTCAGAGACAGCAGGCCAGGAGGATGGAAGTGGTAGCAAAAGTTGGCTTTCATAAGGCAAGTTCCAGTGTCTCAGGAGCTTGGTGTTTCCACGTCAACCAGGGAGCAGGGGAAAGAATGCTCAGGAGGGCCCTGGACAATACGTTGCCACCGCCAACACAGACCGTGAGGAGATCCTTACAAACTATCAGATCCTCAGGACCGTCAGCCAGGGCTGCTTTGCAGAAGTAAAGCTGGCTCGACACATACCAACTGCACCAAGGTGACCATGAAAGTCATCTCCCACCAACACTTGGACTCCTTAAGACCCAGTTCACGACAGCATGAGAGTTAAGAAAGAGCACATTGAAGAATCTGTAGTATGCAAAAAGCATGACCACATCGGGGCACATATCTAATACGGAAGCACAGGGGAGCACAGGGGGAAGCCACCACCATTAGAGTGAAGCGCTTGAATTCTAGACAGCCTGCCATGCCTCTCCTATGACCTGTTGATGCAAAAAAGGTGATTTCACAGGACAGAGTAGACTGACAGTGACCAGAGGCTCATGGAGTCACCAATGGGGAGAGAGGGGATTTGCTAGTCAAAGGGCTCCCCATCTCAGATGGACAGGAGGAAGTTCTGGCATCAGGCACAGGGCAACGGGCAACCAGGAGACTGTATTGGGGACTGCAGAGTACCCAAGAGCCCACTCCAATGTCTGCTGCATTTAGGACACAGAGCAAGAAGACTTGTGTTCCTGGGATTGTGAGGACACCGTGTAGGGTTTGCAGGGTCTTAACTGGTGGGGACTCAAACATCTGCAGGAAGAGCCAGACAAGAGGAGCACGCTGTTGTGTTCCCAGCACGCCTGGCCCAGAGGCCTCGCCCAGGGAAGGATAGAGGTTGCAACTGCCACAGGGGCTCTGCAGGGATTCCAGTCGAGAGGGCATCCAGACCCACCCCTCCACTCCCAAACTCTCCACCCCCTGGCCTTCAGACAGCCTATCCACAGTTGGGGAGAGCTGAAGGATGGCCTGGACACTAGAGGGCATCCCCCCAGAGGCACACATTGGAAGGGAGCTTCTGCAGGACTCCCGGAGGGAGTGGCTGTCCCCAAGACGGGAAGGAAAGCCTCAAGAACACTTGCTGGGCTTTGCATTTCAGAACTGGAAGCGCTTCTCGTTGAGAGAAAGATGGGAAACAGATATCAGAGAGGAAATGCAAAGTCTTAGTGTGTCATCAGAAAGCTCCACGGTGTCCACACGGCTGCTATGTGATGAAAACCATATTTCAGACATTATCTTAAAGTGATATGACACTGATTGCCCAGTCCTCCTCTTGTCTTCCCCAATTTCCTATGAGAGGGCATTATGGTTGCCTTTGATATTCGGCCGAAACACATAGTGCCACAGTGAACATTTGATACGTCAATCTCTGTCCACCTCTGATCATCTTCTATATTACGTTCCCAGGAGCAGAACTTCTAGGTCAAAGCCGGTCACCATTTCACACTTAATGCACATTACCAAATGATACTCAGAATAGCAGTGTCGCCCACAGCCGCCCCAGAGGATTGTTTAAGATGCTGGCCTCACACATTCCCACCCTGACAACTGCACATGCTCGGAGTCCTTGTCACTTAACTTGCAGGAAATGGGATTTCACTGTCCAATCCGACACAGAGTCCCTGGGGTTCTAGCCAACGAGGAATCATAGATGAGAACTCTCTCCCTGTGGTGGCTAAGATTTTCCTGAATTGTGTGTGTTCTTTCCCCCATACATGACCTTGGGGTAGAGCCCAGGTGAGTAGGCCTCCAGTCTACTCCTGTGTGGACTCCCCTCCTGCCCAGCACCCTACCTGCCCTGCATGGTGGAAGCTTGGAGCACAGCATGGCTATGAGGTGGCCGCTGTCAGACTCATTACCATGGAAAATTGAGCCTCTGGAAGGATAGGGGACTTGCAAAAGGTCATGGAGAGGGCTTAGAACCAAAGACAACCAAACTCCCATCAAGTGACATAAATACAGAGAGAAGTGAATGTGTCACAGTAACCACCCATGCAGTGGACGCTCAAGGATAGGGACAGACATTCCCCAGAAGAGCAGAGTCTGAAAGAGTGAGCGGCATTGCCTGCAAGGAAAAGCAGAAGTAGGTATCCCTGAGGTAGGACCCTGCCTGTGCAAAGGCCTGGAGTGTGATGCAACCCCATGTTGAGGCAGGAGGAGCAAGGTGTGACATATGGTGGGACATAATGAACATAAACAGGTCAGTCACCAACTTTGGCCTGAGTACTGACTTTAAGGACGGTGAGATGCTTACCCTAAGGTATGGATCTCCCTGTTATGCTGCTCCAGAAATCCTCCTGGGGCAAAAGTACAATGGCCCAACCATGGACATAAGGAGCCTTGGAGCAGTACTATACGGTGGCTGGTAACCCACCATTTGATGAAGATGTTCAAGACCTCAGAAAAAAGATAATGGAAAAGTATAGAATTCCTTTATATTTTTCTTTTAAAGTAGAACTACTATAAAAAATTATTGGCACTCAATCTCAGGATAGAGGCCCACATTGGAGGTCCTTGTGATGTAGGATTCCTGGGTCAGCCCTGAACTAGAGAAACTAAGGGTACATGAACAGCCACAAACCCCTGATCACCTGGACCCACAAATTGCCAAATGGGAAACATGGGTTTCCAGGAAAAAGACGTCACACACTCACCATCACGGAACAAGAACAACCATGCCATGGCCACATATTTGCATATCTGATGCTGCAGCCCAGGGACATCCAGGGCAAGGACCCGCCGCCACAGAACCAGGTATGACTTGGAGACCTCCCATCAGGCCTCCCCCATTACCTAGCGGTCTCTCCAGCTTAGCCTGCAAAAAGAAGCCTCAAAACAAGCCAGCTGTCCCTTTTTATCTTTCTTTCAACTTGGAAATACTATTAAAAAGTTATTGATGCTCAATCCCAAAAAGACGCCCACGTTGGAGGTCATTGTGCTACAGGATCCCTGGGTCAGCCCCGGACTGGAGAAACCAAAGGCGCACGAACAACAACAAAGGCCAGATCACCTGGACCCACAAATTACCAAATGGGAAACATGGGCTTCCAGGGAAAAGACGTTACACGCTCACTATCACAGAACAAGAACAACCGTGCCATGGCAACATATTTGCCTAACTGATGCTACAGCACAGGGAAGTCCAGGGCAAGGACCCACCGCCATAGAACCAGGTATGACTTGGAGACCTCCCACCTGGCCTCCTCCATTACCTAACGGTCTGTCCAGCTTAGCCTGCACCAAGAAGGAGACTCGAAACAAGCCAGGTGTCCCATCATTGGAAAAGCCTGAAGAGCTCTGGAAAACATCGATGACCAGAAGAAACATCATGGCTGACAGTTCCCTACCCCAACTGCAAACAACAACCAATCCCAGCACAGCCCCTCAATGTGGTAGAGTTGTAGTTACTGGTCACAGAGAGAGCAGTTAGACCATGCAGTGGCGCGACATGTGGCAGGGCATGCAGCAGTGCAGGCAGTGGAGCAAGGTCTCCACCAACATGAGTGACAGGGATACTCTATTGTGTTCTCGGGTCCTGAAGACTATTGGCTAGGGCTCCTTTGCCCACGTAAGGTTGGCCGAACATGTTGAAACTGGGACCCATATGGCCCCTAAAATGGTGTCGAAGCAGCGACCCGCCTCCAGGCACTGTGCTATATGGAAGTAAAAACTCTGAAGAGGCTAAGAACCTTTTTCAAGGCACCGACGGTGCACACAGCGTGGACATCACAACGGAACTTGCCACTGGAGGTAACTTTGCTCAACACATCCGCCGGGAAGGTCCCATGGAGGAGAACAAGGCCCGACAACTCTTTCTCCAGATGTGTCGGTGGCCGTCTGCTACTGCCACCTACAAAAGATTGCTCACTGAGACCTGAGGCCGGACAACATACTTCTGGATGAACGCAAGCGAGTCAAAGTCACCAGCTTTGGCCTTCGTGCCTCCTTTGGGGAAAAAGTACTTCCTGGGGCAGTATAACTCCAATGGCCCAGCAGTGGATGTATGGAGCCTTGCTGTGATCCTGTTTTACCTGATAGCTGGGAAGCCACCCTTCAATGATTTTCAAGACCTCAGAAAAAAGACCATGACAGGAAATGACAGCATTCCCTTTTCTTTTTCCTTTAAACTAGAGCTACTTACCCGAAAAGCTTTCATGCTCAACCCCAGGAAGAGGCCCACACTGAGGGTCATGGTGCTTCGGGATCCCTGGGTCAGCCCCGAACTGGAGAAACACACACACAAAAGGGCACCCAAAAAGCCACTACCCCCTGGTCACCTGGACCCCCAGATTACCAACTTTATGGGAAAGATGGGGTTCCCGGAAGGAGACATCCAACGTTCTGTGTCAGAGAAGACATAGGACCACACGATGACCACATACTTAATTCTACAGGACAGAAAAGCCCAGGGCAAGGACCTCTCCACTGTAGAGCCAAGGCTGACGTGGCGACGTCCTTCCAGGCCTACTCCATTCCCTGAAGATCATTCTGCCTTCACCCGTAGAAAGACACCTCCAAACAATCGGCCATCTCAGCATTGGGAAAGCCTCAAGATCAAGAGAAGCAGAAGATACCAACCGTCCAAAGACCAGGGTTACCTGTCCCCTACCCAAACTGCAAACAGCAAGCAGTTCCAGCACAGACCCCCCAGTGTGGCTCTGTGGACTTGCCCACCAGTAGCCGTGGGGGAGATTCAGGAGAGGCCTGTCCCCTTGAAACAGCCACAGAGGTCAAATGCCTCCATTCTGGACCACACAGAACCAGGTATGACTTGGAGACATCCCACCAGGCCTCCTCCATTACCTAGCGGTCTCTCCAGCTTAGCCTGCAAAAAGAAGGAGACTCGAAACAAGCCGATTGTCCCATCCCCGGAAAGCCTGACAAGCTCCGGAAAACATCAACGACTAGAAGAAACATCATGGCTGACAGTCCCCTACCCGAACTGCAAACAGCGACCCATCCCAGCACAGCCCCTCAACGTGGCTCTGTGGCCTTGCCCACCAGCAGCCGTGGGGGAGACCCAGAAAAAGAGGACTGTTGCCTCAAAACATCCAGAGGAGACAACTCTGGGCAGCCAGACGGTGGGACTTCAGCCTCTCCTGATGAAGAGAGTCAGGGCTGGCGGAGGACTGTGAGGAGGTTTTTGAACGTTTTCAGAAGATGTTTCTGCCTGCCGGACCAGAAGACCTGCCAAAAGAGAAATGAGATGGCTCCAGTCAATCCCTGAGACAATCCCTGAGACAGGTGAGGCTGAGCCACAAACCAGGTGAGTGGGGCGATCAAGCTGGGCAGGTTTCCTACACAGTATGTAATTTATTGTGTTTTTATTAATACAATTTTTAATTGACAAATCCTAACTGTACACATTTATGAGGTGCCATGTGATGTTTAGAGATAGGTATACACTGTGGCATGGTGACATCAAGCTACTCAGCATAGCTCAGGAAGAAAAAAACTGATGTCACTCGTGTTGATGTAAAATGGGTGACCTCACAGAAGGACAGAGCAGACTGGCGGTGACCAGAGGCTCGGGGAGCCACCAAGGGAGGGAAAGGGGATTTGCTGGTCAAAGGGCTCCCCGTTTCAGGTGGACGGGAGGAAGAATCCTGCCATCAGGCGCAGGGTGGCTGTCACCCAGGAGACTGCACTGGGGACTGCAGAGTACCCGAGAGCCCAAACCTATGTCCCCTGAATTTAGGATGGAGAGCAAGAAGACCTGGGCTCCTGGGATCATGGCGACATGGCGTGGTGGCTCGGCGCCAGTGGGACTCAAGCAGCTGCAGGAGGAGCCGAGCAAGAAACTCACACTGCTGTTTGCGTGACATACTCAGCGCAGGGGCCTGGCCCAATGGGGGACAGATGGTACAACTGCTGCAGGGGCTCTGCAGGGATTCTGCTCGAGAAAGTTTCTGTCACCCAACCCCCAATCCTATGACCTTAAGAGACAGACTGTCTACCGTTAGGGGTAAGCTGAAAGGATGACCTGGACACTATGAGGCCCCTCTTCCCGGGGTAACATCACAGTTGGCTGTTTCCTGGGCCAGTTCTCCCTTCCCTGTTCTTCCGTCTTTGCCTCTTTGTGTGGGGGAGGGCACATAGGTCTCAATACAGGATTACTTCCAAATCTCAGACTACACTTGGCACTCCAGGAAAAGGGGTCACAGCTAGTTTGTTGGTCTGCATTCTCCCGGCATGGAACCGGGGCTGCAGACACCCCATGAAGGCAGCATATTAGGGGTGCGGTCCAGGAAGCTCATCAGAAAAGCTACTTCCACAAGTGTCATGGGAGCCCCCAACAGCAACACATGACAAGAAGTTTCAAGAGAGAAGGCCCCAGGTGTATGCAGGGCAGAAGTGCGTACATTCTGCATGGGAACATTTTCAGAGGACCGAGGGGAGCTTGAGGTCCGTCTGCCTGTGCCAGTCATGCCGAGAGGCCCCCAGCAGGATAGGACAGTCCTTGAAGCAGGTTGTGATGGGAGGGAGAGGAGCTATGTGGGTGTGGTCCCCAAAGACAACTAGGGGTCACGTGATTGTGGCTGCCAGGGTCCTGTGTGTTGGAGTCAGGCCTTCCCCTTGTGATTTTTCCTCCTCTGGATGGCAGAGGCAGGGAGCAGTCTCACTCAGCTCAGAGGCCTGGCCCAGGTGCACCACCAGGTAACCTGGGTGTCAGGTGACCGAGGATCAGATCCAGATCCCGCGGGAAGGCCTTGCTGCTCAGCTGGGAAGATGAGACAGGAGCCTCCCTCGCTACACATTAGAGTCACCTGTTCACAGGCGCAAAGGAAGGACCACACACAGCACGGTGCCTGCCACTGATCCTGGGGCCACACGGACAGCTTCTGAAGGTCTGGCGGGCTCCACTGCCTGGGTGTTTTTCCCCGGGAAAAGGCCAGGAGGCATTCCAGGTAGAGGGAAGCCAGAGTGACAAAAGCACACAGGACAGAGCTGGAAGGAGGCTGAACCTGGGCTGCGACCAGCCCCCTGCTGCCAGGATGGCACCCACGGGTGCACTAGCTCTGGGTCTCCAGGCTCACCCACCCCCGCTCAGCCCCCATGGTGGAACATTCTGCTCCTGAGGCTCCTCTCCTCTTCTGGGAGCTTCGGGGCTGGGCTGGCTGGGCCAGGGGCTGCCTCTTATGACTCTCGTCCGTCCAAACTCGGAGTCGGGGACAGGAATAGGTCTCGATCACCTTTGTTCATTTGTCTGGTGATCTGGCTTCTGGACAACTTGTTCCTCCAAAGCCCACATAGGACAGCCTCTTCTGAGGCAACTGAGGGGTGGGACTTGCAGGGCCACCAACCCGAGCATCTCCAGGACTGAGGTCAGAAGGAAGGGAAAGTGGAATGTTGGCTTCACTAAGCCTGTCAGAGACATCAGGCCTCCAGCACAGCTGTCAAGTGTCGTCTCAGAGCCCCGGATGATCCCAAAGACATCCAAACAAAGACGTTTTTGCTTGCTCCTGAATATTAATGATGTGGTTTGCAAATACAGCATGGGCAGAGCAGGCTGGTGGATGGGGTGCCCCATCTGCTCCAGAACCCTTCTGCCCTCAGGAACACTCATAGGCTGCTTCAGCACTCCTGTGCCCCTGAGATCTCCGGTTCTGCCAGCCCTAGCTGTGTGCTCTCAGGCTAGTCCCTTTACCTCTCTATGCAACCTCTTCCTCATCTCCAGAATGGTGGCAGCGACAGATACAACAGTGCCCAGGATACAGCATTTTTTCAATAAACATTAGTTACTGTTTCTAATACTTCTTCCACCTAGGCAAACATCTAGGCAGTTAGTGCCTCTTATCAGATCCTTCCTGGTGGTCTCTTAAATTATACTCACATAAAGGTTTCCTAATTATAAAAGCAATGCACATTTACCATACATAACTGGAAGAGAGACAGCGGTGAGAGCTAATACTCACTGAGTGCTGCCTGCATGTCTCAACTCACATCACAATCCTAGCAGTGAGACACTACTGTTTTTCCCAGTTGTGGCAACCAAGGCACAAAGAGGTTATGTCATCTGCCTAAGGGACCACAGCTGCTAGAGAGCAGAGCTGGAACTTGCACCTAGATGGTCTGGTTTCAGAGTCTGTGCTCTTCACCACCGTGTGACCCTGCTCCCCGGAAGAGAAAACGAAAACCCCCACAGCCCTATATCTCACAAATGAGGCTCACATTTCACATTGCTCTGTCATCGTTTTTCTACTGTGCACATATTCACAGAAATAGAAAAATGCACAATATGTGTGCACAGACAAGTAGGTGGGTAAGTGAGCAATGTGTGCACAGCTCCTGTTGCTGAGCAGCAGAGGACCCCACGCCTTTGTGGTCTGGAATAGAGATCATTTGCTGCTTGTTCCTGGGGCCACAGTTCAGGCAGAGTATAGGCATTTGGGTCACTTCTAGATGGGGGCTCTTGATCCATAGTGCTGCTGTGTGTGGACCTTCATTTGGGGGATACACACACTAGCATTTGCTGGACATATTGCTAGGAGAGGGACTGCTAGGCCACAGGACTTGCACACATGCAACTGTGGTCATTATTGCCGAATTCTTCCCAACATGGCTGTGTGAACTGTCACTGCTTCTAACAGCTGCCCCGCACCCCTGCCAAGACTTGCCATTCCATCTTTTAAAAAAGCCCTTCTGTTGGGTGTATGTGGCATTATATTTTCTTTCCATAGCATTTCTTAGGAAAATTTGCAAACACACAGAAAAGATGAAACAATTATCTTCTCAATATCCACGTACCCATCACCAAGCCCCTACAATGGACACTTGGCTGTATTCCTCTTATTGCCTGTCCACCCCTCTACCCACCCATCAACTGATCTTATTTTTAATGCATTTGAAAGTTGCAGACATCAGCATACTTCATTCTAAATGTTTGACCATAGGTTTATGTAATGGCTGTTTTTCCCCCCCTAAGGTCAAATTTACACCCAGCAGCACGCACACCTCGTAAAAGGACCCCTCTGGGGCTCTGACAAGCCCATACACCTGTGAAACCCTTGCCAAGACCCAGAGCTTTGCTGCCTTCCCTTCCTGCGCCCCTCCTGATCCCTCGTGGGTCTCAGCTGAGCTATGGTTTCCTCTAAGCAGCCTTCCCAGATACCCCAAACTGGCTTAGGTCCCATCTTCTAAGCAGCTCTTCTGGGCATCATGCAGAGGCCTTTCTATTGGGCAGCACCTAGAAGTGGGATGGCACTCACAGCACCTGTGCTTACTCATCCACAGTGCACTTTATGATGGGTGCTGAATGGCCTGTTGAACTCTGACTTTCTATCCTAGAAGCACCATGAAGAGAGAGACCATGTCTATCTTCCTCTCTCTAGTGCACTCTCTTGCTTTCATTTACCAGGGAGCCTACAGAGAATGGCACTTAGTAGACGCTCAGTGAACAGGGAATTGGAAAAGCGCTCACTGAAGTGGCTGAGCAGAGAAAGGGCCAGGACGGAGCGAGAGGAGAGAGGTGGCCACACTCCTGAGGGAGGCAGCCAAGCGTCAAGGGGTTTGGGTGCTCTGTGGAGAGTTTCACGGCAGTCCCTACAACGGACGGGCTTTCGAGAAGGTGCCAACCATGAGGGCATGGGAGAAATGGGGTCTAGTAGGAAGAGGGTGGAGCCTGAGGGTACTGCAGGGGAGGGCAGGCCTGGGCAGGGCCACCAAGGGGACCTGAAATAGCTCCTTCTTCAGAGCCATCACCAGAGTCCTATCACATGCGATTTGAGCATGGGGAAGGAGAGTTGACCTAATATGGGGACCTATTCTGTTCCCTGAGCCTAGCATGCTCCATGGAGGGCACCGCAGCCATGGGTCCATCTGCTGACCTGGCCTGCTCTTGGGTCCCACGGGTTTCCATGGAGTGAGCATCTCTCTGCCCTGACACCTGTCTAAGGTGCTCAGACATGTCTTTTTCACACAACCTGGACCCCTACACACCCCGACATGTTGCCATACATGCTCTACACCAGCAGAGATGTAAGGCATTTTCTGAGGGAAATTTAGACACCACGGGATTTCTATCCTGACTGTTGTGCTCAGAACTCAAACTCCTTGAGAAATGCCCCTGCACAGTGCAGAGGGATACTCATGTGTAACCATCTCATTAAGAAGGAGCTGTTACCGGTTTTATAGATGAACCCAAGGCTCAGAGCGGTTGGCAGCACAGCCAATAATAAGTGGATGAAGTGGCCCAGACCAACGCTGTGGAATTCAAACCCTGGTATTCCCTGGGACCTGACCCTAAACTTGGGCTGCACTTTGTAGATACCCCTCCAGGATGGGTGTAGGGGGAATTGCGGGCTGTGGGGGGGGGGGGGGGACAATGCAATCCTCCATCCTAAATGGTTACCTTGTGGAGAACACTATAGATTTCTTTCATAAATTTGGTTTCTTCTGGATGTGATTTACACAGGGATTTTTTTAAAAAAGAAACTGGCCTTATGTTCAGCTTCAAACTGTAACAGCTCCACACACAATCACAGCTACAGCAGCTTGTAAAGCCACTTGGCACCACAGATGATCCTAAAAACACCTCTGCCAGTCAACCTTCCTAAACCCCGCCAGTATCACATCACTCTTCTGCTCAAAGACCGTCGGTGGCTGCCCACTGCCTGTACACTAGATCCAAGTCTTCCAAAGCCTTCCAGATTTTCAGGTCCTGGCATTCCAGGTCCACCTTGTGCACAAGCAGCATGGACCAGCCCACATCTGGGTGCTGTCGCAGGAATCCCCGCCCACCAAATGCTATCCCTGTTCTTTCCAATGCCCTGCTGGAATGTTACTCAATAGTTATTTGCTCAATAGCTCATCAGTTCTTTGGCTTTCTTCTGCATATCAGAGAGGAAACCTTGCCCACCTGGGCCAATTCTCCTGACCCTGTCTCACAAATGACTAAACTATAGGTCATTGTCAGGCACACCCAGATCTTCAGCCCAGGCCATGTGTGACCTTGGGCAGTGACATAACCTCAGCTTCTTCATCTGACATGGGACCCAACATCAGTTACTTCTCCTATGGCGTTTCAACTTCTCAGTGAAATCGGGTGTACAGAATGCTTACCCTGTGCCTGGCAGGGTTGACACTCGATAAACTCATTGCCGGGGTCACCACCCATGTCACCACCAAACCACAGGGAATGCTGAGGAGATGAGTGTGCTCAGGAGGCTGTGCCTTGTGTGTCACGGGAACTAACCCAAACCCCTATCAACAATGCATTCTGAGCACCGGCTACATTCCAGGTGCTGAAACAGGCCCTTTGACATGCAATTCTATTTAGATGACACTCAACTTAGAGATGTGGAAACAGGCTCAGAGAGGTCAGTCATCTGCCAAGATGGACAAGACCCAGAGAAAACCAGAGCTGACAGACAAGGAGACAAATGCTACTCTGTATGCTGTGGCCCCTCTGCTGCCTCAAGCCCTCCATCTGGGAATCTGGGTGGTCTACCTTCACCTGTCTGGCCCTGCTCAGCAGTGCTACTTGACCTGGGCATAGCTGGAACACTCCACCTGGTTCTCCACCTCACTGTCAAGTCAAAATGAGAGCAATCGCTCAGAGTGGCCGTCTTCCCACCCTGCCGGGCATGAGACTGTTGATCTTCAGAGGCAGCTCCAGCGCCTGGCCTACATGCCCCTTCCACCTGGCATGGGGTGAGCCCCTTGCTGCTGGGTTCGATCACACATGCCTGGAGGACAGGGGCACGGCCTGGGCTCAGCCGCCTCCATGGGAGAGACAAGGCCCATTGCTCCGATTTCCTAAGAGCTGTTGTGGGCTGGGCACTCAGGACAGGTCTGCAGAAAGCTTGTCCTGGGCAGCAGGTTGAGGTGGGGGCAGAGCTGGCAGGGAAGGCCTCTCCGAAGAGGCAGCCTAGGAGGTCAGACCTGAGCAACATGTTCAAAGGAACCCAGGCAGAGGTCTGAGAGAGAAACCAGGGTAGTGAAGGAGTAGTCCATGCAAAGGTCCTGAGGCACACATCTGCCAGCACATTGAAGGAACAAGATGACCACAGTAGCTGGAGTGTGGTGAGCAGGAGGAAGTGGAAAGAGATGGGCCTGAGAGGCAGTGGGCCTGGTCACGCAGGGCGTGTGGCCATGGAGGGACATCGGTGTTCACTGTGGCTAAGCTGGGGACATGTCAGAGGCTCTCCTCACCCTGACCTATGTGTGCCCATCAGCAGCCCGGTGACTGGTAGTCAGGAGGTGTTGGGGAATCCCAGGGAGAGATGGGGCAGCTTGACCCAGGGAGAGAGGTGTGTTCTGAATGTCCACCGAGTGGATGTGTGAGTCACCTGGCCGTAGAGGGTGGAGGGAGGGACCGAGCTCGCCATGCCCAGGCCCTGTTCTGAGAGAGCTGCCGACTCCCTGAGGCTTCTCCACCCCTTGGCTGGGAAGGCGTTCTCACAGTCCCATTCACCTGACAAAGACACTGGCTTGGGGGCCAGGCTGCAGCGTAGTGGGTGTGAGCGTGATCCCGGCAGTCTAGCCAGGGTCTGTCTGGGATGCCCCCTGCCTCCTGAGGAACTGTCCTCAGACTTCTGCTGAGGAACCGGGTGCATGGTGGCACGTTTGCCGAGAGGGGAGAGATGGGGAGGAGGGCAAGGGAACCCCAGCTTATCCCCATATGGGACCATTATGCCTTATCTCGGTGGTGTCCGGCAAGTACTTCTCTTAGATCTGACTTCAGACAGCTCTGTGTGTGTGGCTGTGGCTTTCGGTCAGAAGACTGAATTTGCCTGTCTACCCACGTCCCAGTACCCTAAGAGCAGGCTGTGACTGGACACTATGGGGCTCTCCTTTCTGCCCCAGATGAAGGAACGAGGGGTTTGAGGTCACGTGGGGCTTGGGGTCAGGGACTGCTGCTCGGATGGCAGAGGTGTAGCTGGGGAAACCAATCCTACTTGACACCACGTTAAGTGAGATGGCCCCACATCACTCAGCATTGAAAGCCAGGTGCAGCCACTACAAGCCAGTGGCTCATGCCTGTAATCCCAGCACTTAGGGTTACTGATGCAAGAGGACTGCCTGAGCCCAGGAGCCCAGGAGTTCAAGACAAGCTTGGTCAATGATCTCTACAATAAATTTTAAAAACTTAGCCAGATGTGGTGGCGTACACCTGTGGTCCCAGCTATTTGGAAGGCTGAGGCAGAAGGACTGCTTGAGCCCAGCAGGTTGAAGCTGTGGTGAGCCATGATTGTGCTACTGCACTCCAGCCTGGGAACAGAGTGAAACTCTGACTCAAAAAGAACAAAAACAAAAGCTGCAGGGACCAGTATAGGGAACACCTGCCTTTGTACCTGAGTGAGAGTAAGGGGAAAGAAATATGGTGGTCTCTCAGAGCCTGGTGGCCCCTTGCATTGTGAATTTACAACCAAATACCGAGTGGTCCTTCTGATTTGAGATTTTTAACTTTTGGGACCAAGGAGCTTTGTGGAATGACTTTTTCATGTCCTCATGTCTTCTGTGTTCTCTGGTCTCCCCCCCAGAAACCCGGCCTGCAGGTACTAGCTCTTCTGGTCCCGTCCTGCCTGGTGTGGGATGTCCTGTCCATCTCCCTGAGGTGGCCACGAGCTCCCAAAGGCATGGCTGGGGCCTGACCTCTCAGCCCCTTGCCACTGCCCACACCAAGTACAGGACAAAAGGCTGAGGGTTGTTTCTGAATTACGCCTGAGGGCTACTTAAGAGGGGGTGGCTGGACACTACCACTCTGAGCCTCCTTGGGGCTGTCCTGGTCCTGAGGCCTCACCTTCATCTCGCCAAAATGGAGTGGGATCTGGACATCATGTGCCTGGATCAAGCCGAGACCAGCATCACTGCCTGTGGTCATCACACCCTTGACGGTGGCTGTGGCAATCATGTAGCCTGATGAAAACCAGCTGAAGTTCCCACTGTCTCCATGGGCCTGGAGGAAGAAATATCATGGGACCCGTGCCCACACATGCCCTGTGCCCCTTGGGGAAGCCAGGGGGTCAGAGACAAGGGTGTGCACATGTACACACACTCACCCACTCACACTTCACATGTATGCACACACTCACATTTACCCTCACTCACCAACTCACCATTCACATCCATACGTTCACACACACCCATTGACCCCCTCACACCCACTCTCATACTCACCATTCATACCCACAGGCTCACACTCACACTCAGCTACTCACCACTCATACCCACAGGCTCACGCTCACACCCATTCACATACATGCTCACATGAACCAGTCACACTCATAGACATGTACACACTCCCATTCACCTACTCACGCTCCTGTCTCATGCTCATACATACATGTTCACACTCAGTCACATCCACTCACACTCTCACACATTCTCACTTACACATGCTTACTTACCCACTCACACTTACATTTAATCACACACTCGCATACAGTCCGTCACATACTCACATGCGCACCCTCACACTCATGTTCACACTCAGCAACACACAGGCTCACCCACTCACATTCGTGCACATATACACCCATATGTGCTCATTCACACAGCTCACCCATTCACACCCCATGCTCACACACATTACCTTCTCCCTCATCTACCTTCCTCCACTCACACATTCACACTCACCTACTGACATACCCTCACACACATGCTCACGTTCACTTGCCAATTCACACACACTCACAATCACACCCTCACCCACTCATCCCCAAACAACTATGCACACACCCACTCACACTTTCTCAAATAACTCACACACATATTCATGCTCACATACACATACAATCATGCTGATACACACACACAAACACATACAAACTCACATGCTCAAAAACACTCATGCCTACTCTTTCTCACGTACACTACATGGAAAAATGTGGCATCAGCCAATGTGCGGCTGGGGGCTCCCTCTGGCCCTCACTCTCTCCACATTGCCTTGTTTCTGGTCCTCATATTCTGGGCACCTTGTGACTGACATACACAGACACACATGCCCAAGTCAGTGGCCCCAGAACCCAGTGGCACCTCCCAGAGCTCGGGCTCTGTCCCTCCAGGGGGACAACAGGACTGACAAGCCCTGTGCAGACCACAAGGACTCGAGCCCCATCCGAGATGAGTCCTGCCGGCTAATGCCATGTGGGAGCAGGAAGATCAGAGAACTGACACTTGGTGTGTGACAGGGCTGGAGATGTTTTTCCTTCGGATTTGATATTTTTCTCTAAGGGTGTATACATATGGCTTCCAAACACCCATTAAAAAAAAATATAAACGTTAGGTGGCTGGGGCAGCAGCCCCGGGAGGAGCTGCCAGGAGATCATGTCCTGTGGTCCGGGACACTGCATTGGCTCCCGCTTGGAAGACTCTAGCATGACTTAAGTGGCACAGCGCAACCATGGGGTCTCAGCATTCCACCACTGCTCTCCCTCTCTCCTGTAAGCAAAAGCAAGAGGATGACAGGGAGGATTTGCTGGCTGAACGAGAGCAGGAAGAAACCATCTCTCGTTCCCATGTGTAGAGTTCACCAGGAAAGATAGCATCACCTGTCTCACCTGCCAAGTGACAGGCTGTATTCCCACAGAGAAAGTAAATCAATTGGTGGTTTTGATCTCACAGTGATTAGAGATTGTGCCCTCAGAGACCTAAGCAGTATGTCCGTCTGTCCATCCTGCTGTGTCTCCTGGGATCTGGCTTGGTAGTTTTCTTCCTGTTTCCCCATTCAGTCTTTGTGGATTATAGAGGGATCAAAGTGGTGAAAGGCACATTTAATGAGCAGGGTGCCCTTATAATCCTCCCCGTGACGGCCACCCTGAAAGTCAGGAACTCCAACTTCTACCCCGAGGCCAGTGACCAGTCTGGCCAAAAACTCACCATTTTTGGTAATGGACATCAAGGAGCTCAGAGAAAATATAAAAACAGCAAATTACAAGATTCCTTGTTATTTTTTTACACCCCTGCTAGACATAGTTACCAGCAAGTCTTTGACTCTTGACGCAAGGGAGAGCCCCACACTAGAGATCATGCTGCAGAAACCATGGGTAAGCACCAGTCAGGAGACACTAAGGCCATAGTTAGGGCCACTCTCCAGTCGCTGGGAACTCCAAAAGACACAGCTCATGACTGGCATGAGATTTAAGAATGAGCACATTGAAGAATCTGAAGTATGCAAAAAGTATGACCACATCATGGCCACGTATCTAATACTGAGTTATAGGAAAGCACAGGGGGAGGCCACCACACATTAAAGCGCAGTGCCTGAATTCTAGACATCGTGCCAGGCCTCAGCCATTCCCCAAAGTTCAGTGAGTGTTTTATGCCCACTTAAAGGGGAAGGAGTCAAAGCGGGCTGGCCTTGAGCAGATGACAACCAGAACAGACATTACAACACCTGCTGGTTCCCAACACAAACTGCAGACAATGTCCCCTAATTCCAACACAGACCCCTAGTATGATCCTGTTTCCTCCTTTTTTTTACCCATGACATCAGCAGAAGTTGGGGAGAGGCAGAAGGAGACAGTTGTCCCCAGAGAATATCTTGGGAAGCCAACTCCATCCATGCTGGGTGACCAGAGAGGGTGAACTCTGCCTCTTTGAAGAAAGATGTGCCCTGCAGGCACCATACAGAGGTTCTCCAAGTTTATTTTCAGAACATTTGGCTGCCTTTCAGCCTCAAAGATGTGCAATTTCTGGAAAAATAAACGGTGCCAGTGAATCCCTCAGACACCTAAGGCTGAGCCAGAAACTAAGTATGTGGGGCTTGGTTCAGGTGTAGACCCTCAGACAGGCTGAGCTTGGTGGGGAGCTTCTAAGTGAGCCAGACATCTTGGGGGTTCAAAGGGAGAGGTCATGGCAAGAGACGCAGTCCAGGAGGATGGAGTGGGCGGCAGGAAGGTGGCTTTCATGAGGCAAGTTCCAGCATCCCAAGAGCTTGGTGTTTCCCCATAGCCACAGAATCTGTCTGTGCAGACAGTCTCAGGGAGCAACCTCATGGAGTCCTATACCACCTGAGAATGTCTTGGAAGGCCAGGACCTCGTGTGTGACCAGAATTCATGATGTATACATCTTTAACCTGCAGTGATCTTGTTCACTAGGAGTGGTGGTCAGGGAAGGTCCTGGAGTCTGATCAGTAAGAGAAGACTCTTTTTCAGCCCAAGAGAGCAGGGCCAGGGGAAGCTAGAGCAGGTGGGGACAGGGTGGGAGAATATGGTTCCCCTTTGCTGCTCAGGGTGGATTTCCTTCTGCTTAACAGTGCATTGGGTGGTCACCTGATGCTGGTGTCCTTAAAAATCCATGCCCAGTTCTCACCCCTTTCAGGGCAAATTACAGGTCCTTAGTGGGCTGTTGGACCCTGGGTCCCCCTGCTGACCATTTCAGCATGCCCCACCTGCCCTTTTCACTAACAGTGAAGTACCCCATGACTCATTCCTGGGAATATGCCTATCTTTCAGAGACCAGCCTTGGCTAGAGGCCACTCCCTGAAAAGAGGGAAAAGAAAGGAGTCAGATATTAGGGAAAAAAGTTAGTACTGTTTGTTAGTTTTCTTGACCTAGTTAATAGAGTTGGTGTGGTTCCTTAGCAAGTGAGCATAGTTTGTGTTCAGGAGAGCTCTGAACAATACCTTACCACCTCCAAAATGACCAGTCAGAAGATCCTTACAAATTCTCAGATCCTCAGGACCATTAGCCAGGGCTGATTTGTAGAAGTGAAGCTGGGCCAGCTGTACTGATGGGGACCAAGGTGGCCATGAAAGTCCTCTCCAACTAACATTTGGATTTCTCAGGCCTCAGGTGGCTCTCTTGGAGAGACTGAAGTAATGAAGGCCCTCAATCATTCCAACATGATCAAACTTTTTCAAGTTGTTTACAGAAAATAAAGCCTCCCTGTAATTGTGGAAAATACCAGAGGAGGTGAGGTTTTCTAATAAATCCTTCAGCAGAGCCACATGGGAGAGGAGGATGCTTGAGAGCTCTTCCTCGACTTATCTGCTCTCTAGTACTGAACCAAAAAAACCTTGTGTCTGGGCCTTGAAACTTGTGCCCCAGGAAGATTTCTGGGGCAGCATGACAGGGAGTCCCACACCTGGAGGTCAGCTTTTGTTCTTTCCCAAATATGACAATGGACCTGAGGTCAGCAATTTTGACACAGCCGTGTTCAGGCATCAGGTCACAGCTGGTAGGTTTCGATGGAGAATTGCTTGCATCCCGGAGTTCAGGCATCAGGTCACGGCTGTGTCAAAATTGCTGACCTCAGGTGTGGGACTCCCTGTCATGCTGCCCCAGAAATCTTCCTGGGGCACAAGTACCATGGCCCAGACACTGGTGTGTGGTGCCTTGGCACTATTCTCTATACCACGGTGGCCAAAATCCACCATTTTTTGGGAAAGGACATTAGGGAACTCAGAAAATATACAACAACGGCAAAATACAGAACTTCTTGTTATTTTTCACACCAGTTAGATGTAGTTACCAGCAAGTCTCTGACCCTTGACCCCAGGGAAAGCCCCAAACTAGAGGTCATGCTGCAGAAATCTTGGGTCAGCACCCCAGCCAGGAGACACTAAGGCCATAGAAAGGGCTGCTCCCTGATCACCAGGACCCCCAAAGGACCAAGCTCATGACTGGCATGAGATTTAAGAAAGAGCACATTGAAGAATCTGTAGTATGCAAAAAGTATAACCACATAATGGCTAGGTATCTAATACTGAGGTACAGGAAAGCACAGGGAGAGGCTATCACCATTAGAGTGCAGCAGCTGAATTCTAGACATCCTGCCAGGCCGCCCCCATGCCTGAAAGATCAGTCCATATTTTGTCTACTGACAGGGGAAGGAGTCAAAGCAGGCTGGCCTTTCCAATGGTAGGAAATCCTGAGGAGGACCAGGAGTCTGAGCAGAAGACCAACAGAATGGACACTGTGCCTGTCAGTCCCCAACCCAGCCTGTAGATGATGCCCACCCATCCCAGCGCAGCCCCCTAGTGTGGCCCCACAGCCTCCTTTTCTACCCACGACACCAGCAGAAGTTGGGGAGACAAAGAAGGAGATGGCTGCCTTCAGGGAACATCTTGGGACATCAACTCCCTCCATGCTGGAGGGCCAGAGAGTAAGACCTCTGCCTCTTTCTATGAAGAAAGAATGGGCCCTGTAGGACTCCATGGGGAGGTTTTCTGCATTCATTTTCAGAACAATTTGTGAGGTGGCTCATGCCAATATTGTCAGCATTTGGGAGGCTTCGATGGAGAATTGCTTGTGTCCCGGAGTTCAAGAACAGCCTCAGCATCATAAGGAAACTATGTCTCTACCAAACAATATTAAAAATTTAAATAGTATATACAGAAAACAACATGCTGCTGTCTGCCAGTGGAGGGTAGCAGCTTTCATAAGGCAAGTCCAGCGACCCAGGACCCTTGTGTTTCCACATCAGCCAGGGAACCTGTGGGTGCAGACGCCCTTCAAGAGCATCTCCCTGGATTCCCAGGGAGCCTAAGAGTGCCCAGGGTTGCCCTGGCGCTCACACAGGGTCCAGATGGAGGGTATGTGTATCTTTACATTCAGTGACCCTGCCCACTTGGGGTGGTGGACAGGGACAGTCCTGCAGCCTGACTAGGCAGCCAAGATTCCCCTTCACCCCAAGAGAGCAGGGCCAGGGAAAGCAGAAGCAGGTGGGGACAGGATGGGAGACTGTGGTTCCCTTTTGCTCTGCACTTTGGCGTTTCTGCCGAACAATGCGATGTGTGGCCACCCAGGGCTGCTGTTCTTTGAATCCGTGTCTGGCTCTCCCCCACTTCAGGGCAAGTCCCAGGTCCTTACCAGGCTCTTGGGTTTCGGGATGACCTGTCTCCATGCTGCCTTTCCAGCTCGCCCCAGCCTGCCCCTAATACTGCACCCACTGAAGCACAGAGTTGGGCCCAGATAATAGCTCTCCCTGTGCCTTCACATGTGTGGTTGCCTCTCTGGGAAGTAGGCATGCCGGCCACCTGGTCAAGCTCCACTGGCCTCCCAGAGAGGGATCAGACCTAGATCCTGCTGGGAAGGCCTCGCTGTTCAGCTGGGGAGATGTGACAGGGGCTTACCCATTCACACATTAAGAGCCACCTTTTCACAGGTATAAAGGAAGGACATGCACAGCACCATACCCACATACTGATCCTGGGGACACGGGGGCAGCTGTCAAGCTGTCACCCCAGCAAACAACCCGGAGGCATTCTGGGCAGAGGGAAGCCAGAGTGACAGGAGCACACAGGCCAGAGATGAAAGGAGGCTGAGTCTGGTGGTGGGACCAGCCTTCTGTTGCCAGGACAGCTCCCATGGGTGTATTCGCTCTGGGTCTTCAAACCTACCATTCCCCTTGCTCAGCTCCGATGACCGAATATTCTGCTCCAGATTCTCCTCTCCCTCTTCTTCTGGGAGCTTCTCAGGTGTGCTACTTCACAACTCCGTGCCTCCGTCTTCTCACCTGCTAAACAGGGTATTGCTCAGGTACTCATATTACTTGAAGGTGCTCAGGACAGTCTCTGGACATTGACCAGGCTGCTATTCACATCAGTCACAGCCCTGACCTGGAGCTTTTGCTTTACCCATTTTAAGTGGGAACACCCAGGCTGAGGGGAGCTCTGAGGTCAGCTCACAGCCACCCCTTCCCTTGCTGCCATGATCCCCCACTGCCTGACTTCCTCATCTGTCGCAGGAGATAGCCCAAGCAGTTGGCACCTGCTGCCTCCCCCATAGTGCTGATGGGTGGGGGGGGGCGGCGCTGCTTGGGGGTGTTGGCACATGCTGGCACATTTCATCTTCCTGTCTGCCTGAGAAGTAGCTGCGAGGAAAGGGAAACTGAGGCACAGAGGACCCAAGTGCCTCACCTAAAGACAGAACTAGAATCAAACCCTGTCTGGTGTCTGGGTGGGGTCTGGTCCACCAATCGAGAGCAGCTCTGCTTGACACCTTGTGACTATGCCTGGCCCTACAGACTCCCAGAACATGTCCCTGTCCTCCTTCTTGGGCTGGCAACCTCTCAGTACTGATACCTGGTGCCAATTTAGAGGATACTTTCCTCTGGGGTCTCAGTGGCTCCTGGTGAACTTGACTGAGTGAGGGCTGGGCATCGACCTGGGACAGATCCCATGACCTGGAGCTTCCCTTCTCCTCTCTGCACCTTCCTCACTCGCCCACAGGGCTGCTGTACTGGGCACACGGCAGGCCCAAGCAGAACACACCCACCTTCCCAGAAGCTTCTCTCCTCTCATGCGCACCAGGAAAGCTAAAGCAAAGCCCAAGAGCCCCGTGTCACCCAGAGCTGTCCTGAGGAGCCTGGCAAGGCCACTCAGCCAGGCCACACCATCCCGGTTTCGAGGCCTTACCCTCGTCAGCCCCAGTGACACAAGCAGCCACGGCACCCCAGGAAGTCTTGGCTGAGCTTTCCTGACCTGGGGGATCCCCTGCTCCCCACACTCCAATTCCAGGTGGCTGAGCCAGGATCGGGGCATCCTCTCTCTTTCATGTTAGCCCAAGGCCCCAGTGTCAGTGAGACAGGAGATACTAGAGAAAGGCTATGCAGACAGACAGGGCGGATCCTCCGGTAACAATGTAGCAAACTTCCAGCAGGCCCCTCAGGCTGATACACTGGCGTTGGTAAACAAGCTTCCTGCTAGCCTCTCAAGCTAGAGCTTAAATACTCACTGCTGGGTTAGAAAAATGACCAATCAGCCCTCTGCCAAATACCAACCAACTGGTTCAGTCTTAGGGTTACATAAGCACAAGGTTTTGGCCCCCAAACCGGCAACCTCCTTGGATCCCCTACCACTGTGGGAGCTTTTCTGTCCTCTCAATAAATCCTGCTTTCTCTCACCTTCCAGCTGTCTGTGTCCCTCATTCTTCCTGGGCACAAGACAAGAACCCTGACCTGAAGAGCCGTGCACCCTAGAGGCTGACTTGCCAGCCAACAGCTGGCTGAACTGGGAGAGCTGCTGGAAGAAGGCAAGACTCTGAAGCTGAGACGCTTCTGGGGGCTGTAGCACTCTCAGGGCTTGGCTTAACAGCCTACTAGAGTCAACACTCTGGGGGTTAGGCTTGCCAGCCCACGGAATCTGCAACACTCTCCCGGCTTGACTTGCCAGCCCGATAGAGCCAACACTTGCTTGCGAGGCTAGGCTTACCAGCCCCTTGAGTCCACCCTCTCTGGGGATCAGCTGGCTGACCGTTGAGCTGACTCTCTCCAAGCTCAGGCTGACCTGAAAAATCTGCATCATCAGGATTCACAAATCCTCCATGACCTTTAGGCTGAACTGTGTGCATTGTGGAGTACTAGGCTGTTTGCCATCTGACTTCTGGGAACCACAAAACCGAGCTCCCCCCCCCCCAACTC
The DNA here is from genome assembly GCF_000164805.1 of Carlito syrichta. Taxonomy (NCBI): domain Eukaryota; kingdom Metazoa; phylum Chordata; class Mammalia; order Primates; family Tarsiidae; genus Carlito; species Carlito syrichta. The sequence continues at coordinate 9,705 of NW_007258380.1, read as the reverse complement.
CTCCTAGAACAGAGGTTAACCCTCTGAGGCACAAGGCCAAGTGCAGCCTTAAGGGAACTCGCCCCCCGCCCCACTCACATACCTTAGTCCCTGGCTGCTCCTGCTCCCCCACAGCAAGTCCAGCAGTGGAGATAGATGCCACACGCCACTCAAGGCTGAAAGGTGGCCGACTGCTGACCCTTTCCAGGACACGTGAGAGCTCCAGCCTAGAAGACAGTCACGGAAACAGGTTCAGGAGCTCGGCGGGGGCGGGCCTCATCCCAAGATCACCTCTCACAGCCTCTGGTCCTACTTACTTCCCTCTGCGTTGGAGACAGTCCCAGGTGAGCTTTCCCTTCGAGGTGACAGGATGGTACCAACTGCCACAACCGCCCAAACGGAAATGGAACCTCTTATCCTCCAGGGCCCCAAGTTTATGGCCTGACCCTTGGCACCTGATTGGTCACATGCTGGGATCTGAGCCAATCATAGTGGCTGGATGATGGGCTCTGCTGATTGGCCAGGTTGTCATGTGACCACTGTCTCCAGGACACCCTGGGAGCTGCTTCCCTCTTTCTGGGAGGGAGATGGTGTGATGCCTGAGACAGCAGGTTCGGGATCCAGCTGCTGGTCGTCTCTGTGTCCTTTCCTGGAAGTGCCTGCTCATGTCCTCCTCCCACACCCACTGGATTCTGTGTAGTTATTATTGTTATTATTATTTTTAGTTGGAGTCTCACTCTGTCGCCCAGACGGGAGTGCAGTGGCACGCTCATGGCCACTGCAACCTCAACCTGCTGGGCTCCAGCGATCCTTCCGCCTCAGCCTTCCAAGTAGCTGGAACTACAGGCGCGCGCTACCATGCCCTGCTAATTTTTCTGATTTATTGTAGAGAGGAGGTCTCGCCAAGTTGCCCAGGCAGGTCTCGAACCTGCCGGCTCAGGTAATCCACTCACCTCAGCCTCCCCAAGCATGGCATTACAGGCTGAGACACCAAGCCCAGCAACAGTCCATTTTCATGGCTCTACCCTTAAGGGTCCTGGGGTGGTGGAGGAGACGCAAGTCCTCATACCCTGACCCAGGAAGGCCCTGCCTGCTGGGGGAGTCACAGGCCTGGACTTCCTCAGTCCCTTCTAGACAAAGGTCCTCCCACATGGGTCAGGCATCACCTGGTCATGAGGCCAGGAAACTGGCCCAAGCTCAGAGTTCCCAAGTTGGGCCAATATAGCCAAGAGCTATCCAGAAGGTGCTGTGGCCCTGTTCCAGAGACCCAGTTTAGCAACAGGACACCTCCAAGGTCAGAAATCAGGCTGACCACAAGACAGGTCCCTGACTTAAAGTCATCAAAATATCTGGGACTTGCTTCAAAATAATCCAGGGGACAATGAAATAAAATTGCACATGGGGGTCACTATACTATTTTCTTTACTTGTGAGTGTGCTGTAAATTTTCCATAATAAAAAGTTAGAAATAATGCTCTTGCCACTAGGTGAATTGCTTTGTGATCTTGGGACTGCCCTGCGCCTCAGTTTCCCCACGTGTGCAAAAAGGGACCCTGCCCTGGGGAAGATGGGTAGAGAGGCAGCCCAGGACAGGACACTGAGGGGTGAGGGCCAGAGGGAAGGAGTGACTAAGCTGCCCCTTGGCAGAACCTGGACCCCTCATCTGGGCTCTGCTGGCTTCACAGACTCGTTAGTACTCACTGGATGAATGAATGAGGGCTCTTTGGCAAAACCCTTCTTTTAGTGGACAGAACTATTTTAAGACCTCTGCTAGGACATTGCCTTGCTAAGCTATGGTGTGGCCATGCACTCTTTGAGCTATGGCCAGGCCAGATTTTCTTAAGCTTTGGTTCCCCCTCCCCTACCTTGGGGAGGTGAGTCTCTCTCTCTCTCTCTCTCTCTTCTCTCTATTTGCTTTCTAAACAAACTATATTTTCTAATTAAAAAAAAGACCTCTGCTAGGTTCTAATTCGGCATTTCCATACCATGTCGCATCAAACATTAAAAGACACCTACATGCTCCGTTAAATAAAATTTATATACAAGAGTGGAGTTGAGATGCAATTGACAAGTTGACTAATATTACGCTCTATGGGCATTTAATAAAAATGTATTCATTTTGATGTGTTAGTGTGTTTTCTTGCCTCTCTCCTCCACTTCCCATCTCGAATACATTTGAGGACCCCCTTATAAGTTCCTGGGTGAAATACTGTGCCCAAAGGTCTAAGGGAGCAGGGCTTGTCCCCAGTTTCAGTCTTCCCACCTCTAAAAGGGGCAGATTGCATGAGAGGACCCCAAAGGGCTCTTCTAGTTCTGGCTTTGTGAATGGCATCCACAGTGCGTGCTCCAAATAGTGAAGCTCCTGCTAGGGAATGAATGGGTGGGCCAGTGGGGAGGCTGCCATGACAAACCCAGTACTATGGTTTGAATTTATATGACCCCAAAAATGTATCTGTTGGAACTTAAAACTCTAGGTGATGTATTAAAAGGTGGGGACTTGGCCGGGTACAGTGGTTCACACCTATAATCCCAGCACTTTGAGAAGCTGAGATGAGAGGATTGCCTGAACCCAGTGGTTCAACACCAGCCTGGGCAACTTGGTGAAACCTCATCTCTACAATAAATGAAAAAATGAGCCGGGTGTGGTGACGCGCACTTGTGGCTCAGCTACTTGGAAGGCTGATGTGGAAGGATTGCCTGATGCCAGCAGGTGGAGCATGCCACTGCACTCCAACCTGGGTGACAGAGACTCCAACTCAAAACAAAAGAAAAAAAAAGAGGTGGGGTTATAAGAGGTGATTAGGACATGAAGGCTCGGCCCCATGAATGGGATTCATGCCCTTGCAGAAGCAGTCTCAGAGAGCTGCCATGAGAGGACACAGCGCTTATCCCTTCTGCCTTTGCCATTGAGGACACAGCAACAAGGCGCCATCCTGGGAGCAGTGCAGCCCTCACCAGACACCGAATCTACCAACACCTTGATCCTGGACTTTTCCCCCCTTCCAGAACCATGAGAAATAAATTTGTGTTCTTTATAAATTACCAAGCCTAAGATGTTTTGTTATAGCAGCAGGAAGGACTAAGACACCTCGGGACCCTGCAGAGGCAGAGGGCCTTAACCAGGAGTCGGGGCAGAGGGTGTCCCACCAGGGAAGGAGATCTGCCAGCCTAGCCCCAGTGAGATTTGATCAAGTGCACAGAGGAGTCATTCCAGAGCCTGAACACCTGCCTGGGTGACAACCTTCCAGTGGGTGGGGGTGGGGAGCTGGGAGAGGTGCCTCCCTTCAGGGCCCTGATGGTGATAACACTTCTAACTTTACAGTGGGGATACTCAGGTGGGGGATTTGCATATTACCTCATTCAATTTCAGATTTATGGGTTCAAACATCCCTCAACAGTAGTATTTTTTTTTTATTTTTTTTCCAGAGAGACAGAGTCTTATTCTGTTGTCCAGGATGAAGTGCAGTAATGTGATCATAGCTCACTGTAACCTTGAACTCCTGGGCTCAGGTAATCCTACCACCTCAGTCTCTCAAGTAGCTGGGACTACAGAGATGTACTACCATGCCCAATTAATTTTTTTTTTAAAGCTAGGGTCTCAAGCCAGGCTCGGTGGCTCAGCCTGTAATCCCACGCCTTGGGAGGCTGAGGTGAGTGGATTGCCTGAGCCCGTGGGTTCGAGACCCGCCTGGGCAACTTGGCGAGACCTCATCTCTACAATAAATCAAAAATTAGTTGAGCATGGTAGTGTGTGCCTGTAATTCCGGCTACTTGGAAGGCTGGGGTGGAAGGATCGCCGGAACCCAGCAGGTCGAGGCTGCAGTGGCCGGGAGCGACCACTGCACTCCAGTCTGGGCGACAGAGTGAGACTCCAACTAAAAAAAATTAAAAATAAAAATAAATAAATAAATAAATAAATAAATAAAACTAGGGTCTCTCTCTGTTGTCCAGGCTGGTCTTGAACTCCTGGACTCAAGCAATTCTCCTTTCTGGGTCTCACAAAGTATTGGGACTGCAGACATGACTGTCCATGCCTGGCCAACAGTAGATATTATCATCCCCATTTTACAGATGAATAGGTGGAGACAAGGTGGGGAGTTAGGACAAGGACTGTGGGGCCCCTACTGCACCTGAGACAAAGTCCTTGAGACTAATTGAGAAGATGTGCACAAAGCACATTCAAATGACATGGAATCACAGGGGCGAAAGGTCCATCATTCATTTATCTTGCAATCCTGATTTTATGAAGGAGAGAAGTTTTCAGGTAGATGCTGAGAAGTTTTTAATACCTCTTTAGCTTTTAGCATTTTACGGATCCCCCCACCTTTTTATTTTTTTTTCATGGTCTCACTCTGCCACCCTGGTTGGAGTGCAGTGGCACTATCATGGCCCATCACAGACTCGACCTCCTGGGCTCAGACAATCCTTCTGCTTCAGCCTCCCAAGTAGCTAGGACTAGAGGTATGCATACCCAGCTAATTTTTTTTTATTTTGGTGGCAAAGCAGTTTCGCTATGTCGCCTAGGCTGATCTCCAGCTCCTGGGCTCAAGCAACCCTCCCTCCTCAGTCTCCCAAAGTGCTGAGATTACAGGCATTAAAGAGTAGGTCTCACACTCACGGCTTAGAATGACAATAGTTTCTAACTAAAAATACTTTTTTACTCCATTTCATCGTGTGGTTTACCTTCAACACGTGGCAAAAGACATAAAGTTCAGTGACAGACTAAGTATATATGCTGATAATAAAACTTAAGCTAAAGGTATTGTCAAAGAGAGAAAGTTTAATAGTCAAATACATGTTTAGAGTGTACCCACTTATTGCAGACTTTGTGAAATCAGTATTTAGATGGCCAAATTTGGGGACTGCCATTAACGCTCTGTGTCCTCAGACAAATCACTCTCCTCTTGGGGCCTCAGTCTCCCCGTGTGTAACAAGGAATTGTCGGCCCAGATAGTTCCAACTGATGATCTAACACTCATGACTCCTTTTCCTGATCCTCTTCCCTTTTTTTTTTTTTTGATTTGGAGTCTCACTCTGTTGTCCAGACTGGAGTGCAGTGGCTGTTTCCGGCCACCGCAGCCTCGACCTGCTGGGCCCCGGCGATCCTTCCACCTCAGCCTTCCGAGTAGCCAGAATTACAGGCATGCACTACCACGCCGGCTGATTTTTTGATTT
>NW_007258380.1:0-4430 GCF_000164805.1 Carlito syrichta | reverse complement strand
CACTCACCTCAGCCTCCCAAAGGCGCGGGATTACAGGCTGAGGCACCGAGCCCGGCTTTCCCTTTCTTTCTTTTTTTTTTTAGTTGGAGTCTCACTCTATCGCCCAGGCTGGAGTGCAGTGGCACGCTCACGGCAACCGCAGCCTCTACCTACTGAATGCAGAGGATCCTTCCATCCCATCCTCCCAAGTAGCTGGAACTATAGGCGTGCACTACCATGCACAGATAATTTTTTGACTTATTGTAGAGACAAGATCTCGCCAAATTGCCCAGGCTGGTCTCGAATCCCTGGGCTTAGGCAATCCTCTTACCTCCACCTCTCAAAGTGCTGGGATTACAGGTTTGAGCCACCGCGCCTGGCCTGTCTTCCCTTACTTTTAAGGAAAGTTTAGAGTCTTCCATACAGGCCCAGCAGAGTGGACCACAGAGGCTTCCCAAGGCAGAGTCCTGAACACAATGTCCTGTAGACAGGAGGTGCTGGGCAGGACTGCAATCTCCCTAGAGGGTTGTATGCTCAGAGTCTCTGAAAGCAGCAACTTTGTACCAATTACTTCCTGCAGGAAAGTGAGATCATTTAGAAATAGGTCTTTCCTGGTTTGCAGAGGGGAGATGACTGACAAGTGACTGTGGTAGCCAACCCACCCCATCTAGAGTGACCAAAAGGCATCCCTCAGTCCCCAGCAAGCAAGAGGCCCAATGGCAAATTCTGAGGATGAAAAGCTTGGAGCATCCGGCCAGCTGAGGTCATGTGACATGGTGGGGGAGATTGGCAGACAGGAACTCCAACCCCGAGGGAGCCCTTGGGATGCCTGACCTCTTGTCAACACAAGTAGTCGGGCTTCAGGAAAAGCCTATCAGAGAGTCTCTGCCTTTTAACGGGTGAGTGAAAACATGAACATTTATTATAGTTGTTGATCTGTTGGCCCTAGGGGTGCCACTGCACTTCAGCCTGGGTGACAGAGTGAGACTCCAGCTCAAAAAAAAACAGGACTTGTCAGGGTCATACTCCCAGCAGGGCCTCCAAAATGTCAGGTCAGGCCTGTTGGTGGTGTGCAATCCGATGCTACATGAAAGATGCAAAGAGTCACACAGAAGCTAGATTAGAAAATATAGCTTATGTAGAAAGTAAATTGGACTGGGCTCGGTGACTCAGCCTGTAATCCCGCACTTTGAGAGGCTGAGGTGAGTGAATTGCCTGAGCCCGCGGGTTCAGACCCGCCTGGGCAAATTGGCAAGACCTCATCTCTACAATAAATCAAAAAATTAGCCGGGTATGGTAGCGCACACCTGTAGTTCCAGCCACTTTGAAGGCTGAGACGGAAGGATCACTGGAGCCCAGCAGGTTGAGGCTGTGGGAGCGTGCCACTGCATTCCAGTCTGGGCGACTGAGTGAGACTCTAACTCAAAAAAAAAAAGCAAGTAAATTGGAGAGATAGAGAAAGAGGGGATTCACCTCCCCAAGGGAGGGGAGGGGCCAAAGCTTAAGAAAATATGGCATGGCCATAACTCAAAGAGCACATGACCACATCATAGCTTAGCAAGGCAGTGGCTAAACGGCTGCTCATGGCTGAATCCTTTCCTTTGATGGGGGAAGGTTGTCAAGGTGATTGGATGATGGTCTGCTCCGTATCACCACGAAGGGACAGGTAAGCACAGGTACTGACATTAGATGATAGACAGCAGACAGATGGGTGGGTTATCACATGATTGCTGCCCTGGTTGTGTGTGTGGGGGTCTGTCTGTGTCACGTAGGTCATAAAGGGCTGATTAGGTTAAATTGGTGGTTTGGATCCAGAGAGGTTTTTCCTGCAAGAGACCAGTTAGTTGGACTGTCCTTGTCTTGAATCTGATGAAGATTTGCCAGGCGGTAGGGTAGTTTGTCATTTGGCCTACAGTAAAATGTGATTTTAAAAATGTCTGAACGCAGTGGGGTGCAGTGGTGCACGCCTGTAATCCCAGCACTTTGGGAGGCCAGGGTGAGAGGATTGCCTGAGCCTGTGGGTTCACAACCATCCTGTGCAACATGGATAGCCATTTTTACTTAGACTTTACCCCAACATGTTTTGAATCTAGCACAGGTTAGACATAGACAGAAAAATTTCCCATAGATAGGTTTTAGGAAGGGTTCAGACTTTTTTTTTTTTTTTTTTTGAGTGAGAATCTCACTTTGTTGTCCAGGCTGGAGTGCAGTAGCACCCTCATGGCCACCACAGCCTCGACCTGCTGGCCTCAGACGATCCTTCCAGCTCAGCCTTCCAAGTAGCTGGAACTATAGGCACGTACTACCACACTTTTTTTTTTCTTCTTTCATTTATTGTAGAGATGAGGTCTCACCAAGTTGCCCAGGCTGGTCTTGAAACCCTGGGTTCAGGCAATCCTTGAGCCTCGGCCTCCCAAAGTGCTGGGATTACAGGCTTGAGCCACTGAGGCTGGCCTTACCTTTACACTTTTTTTTTTGAGTTGGAGTCTCACTTTGTAGCCCAGACTGGAGTGCAGTGGCCGCTCCCGGCCACCGCAGCCTCGACCTGCTGGGCTCCGGCGATCTTTCCACCTCAGCCTTCCAAGTAGCCGGAATTACAGGCGCGCGCTATCACACCCGGCTAATTTTTTGATTTATTGTAGAGATGAGGTCTTGCCTGCCCAGGCTGGTCTCGAACCCGCGAGCTCAGGCAATCCACTCACCTCAGCCTACCAGAGGTGTGGAATTACAGGCTGAGTCACCGAGCCCGGCTATCTTTACACTTCTAACACTGATGTACCACTCTCTAATCATGTCTATTCTTTAACTTACCTATACTTCAGCCGAATCTTTATGGATGCTGACAAATCCCTGTGTTCGGGATCGGGCAGGGTGACAATATGTGCACCTAACATGTGCCGGCCCTTCTGTGCATGTCCACAAAGGATCTCATTTCATCCCCAGAGCCACTTGAACAACGAATTAAACTTCTTGTTTATAGATGAGGACCATGAAGCTCAGATAGATAATGAGGGTTTCCCAGGGCTCATCAGCAAATTCGTGTCCAGGCAGGATCTCCTAGCTCCGCCTCTTTCCCCAGCCCTTCCCTCCTTGGTCTGGTACTTCCTCTGTAGTGTCAGGTTGGCACACAGTGGGGACAAGAAAGACATGCCAGCGGCAGGCATGAGAAAGCATAGGGTCCCCTGGTCTTTGCTTTCTGCTGTTGCATATGTCATGACCAAGAGAGCAAGAAGAAGTCAGGCCAGCAAGCTGAGCCTAATTAATTATGAGTTTTTTATTAACGTGAAGGTCAAGAACACCAGAAAAACTCTTGAACTACTGCAGTTTGTGACAAGTTTTTATAGGTAAAATTTGCAGTATTGGCTACGTAGCAATATTTAGTGACCATAGCAACGATGAACTAACAATTTGGCAACCAAAATGGGAACTTTTGATTGTTAGGGAATTTTGATTAATTTCATGTCCTAGGTAGAGCCGGGTCCAGAACGTCTCTGGAGTTCTGCCAACAAGGTGTAGTTTCAGGTAGTTACATAGAGACAAGGTAGAAGAATCATTACACAATGGAGTTACCTTGGTTAGGTCATTAACAAAATATAAGAACAAAATATGAAAATGTAACTGGGATTTTGCAAAGCGTAATATTTGATTTCAGCTAACAAAGCATGCAATTCCATGGAACTTATGGCTAAGGAGTTTTGTAACAGCAGGAAACGGTCAGCACGACCTGCCCAAAGGAGACAAAACTGGGGGTCTGTGGTCATGGGGACGTCACTGTAATCACACGTAGGCACTGAAGAGTGATTCTTAGGTTAGGCCAGTAACTAAGAGGGAAGCTTCAAAGAAAATGGAGTAAGCTATTGATACTATTACTTGGCTGGCAATCTGATTGTATTAACTGATTTTGCTCATTTCACATATCCAGGTGGCTGGGAACCTTGGGGAACCCTGAGTAGGGTCCTCCCCTGCCGCAGGCTCCAGGAAGAACACTTTCACAGTGTCAGGACTGAACTGGGAACTCAGGGACCACCCCAGCCTGGTGACGTCACGAGTTTCTCAATCATTCCTTCATTCATCCGCTCTTCCCTGAGCTCCTGTCCACGGCAGAGGGTGGGAGCTGAGGGCTCAGAGATGGAGGGAACGCAGTCCCGGCTTCCGGCGTGAAGGTGAGCGGGCGGGAGACGGGCACAGGGAACACAGCACCGGAGACGACCTGTCCCCTTTCAGTGCGTGCATCACCGCGTGTTTGGGAAAAGCGATACCTGTGCGGGGGGAAAACACTATCAGCACAAAAGGCCGTGGAGCCGGTCTCCTTCCTGCCTCTGGGTTCTTGTTACCTTGCAAACAGGTGAGATGTACATGAGACGCTTCTACTTCCTGCCCGCGCCCCTCAAAGCCAGGACGAGCGGGCGGGGCGGGGCGGCGGGCGGTCCTGGCAGGCGGCACCCTCCCCC
>NW_007258379.1:345502-399069 GCF_000164805.1 Carlito syrichta | reverse complement strand
ACAGAGGACTTCAGCCAGAAAATGGAACCAGCGTCTCTGAGGGCAGGTGCCCAGAGCCTCCCTGTGTGACCGGCGGCTTGATGCCGGGTGCCCGGGCTGGAGACAATGCAGCCGGGGAGGGATCTGGAGGGGGCTGGGACCGGAGACTTCCACACACGAGTAGAACGGCAGCAGTGGGGCGGGGGCGCAATATCTGGCCTTGCGTGGGACTGAAGTTCCCGGGCCTGCCCCCAGTGCGGTTGGTGGTGGGCTGGGGGATGGGGGTAGCGAAGTGATAGCCTTTTTGGGAACTCACGTTCAGAGAATCTCACAAGTTCACCTATGCCGTCGCCATCTTCGCAAACCATCTGTAGTTAATCCTCCCATATATTTTTTAATTGTTCAATAAACTTTTGAAAAGAGTCACAAGTAGATTTTAACTCAGTTATGTAATGTTTTAACCCATATGCAAATATGTTAATAAAATAAGTCAGAAGAAATTGATCCACTTCCATTAATGTAGATGCATAAATTAATTTTTCTGGTATAGTCAGCACCCTATAGAAATGTAAGGGTGGAAACAAGATGAACCAAAAGAGGGATGTTCACCAATAATTTATGTGGAAGATGCTGGTAACTTGGATGAGATTGGAAGTGGTAAAATGAGAGAAGTGGTTGAATTCCAAGTCAATTCTGAACACAAAGCTGCCAGGATATGGGGTTGTAGAGAAGAGAGGAGTCAAGAATGCTTCAGAGGTTTTTGCTTGAACAAGTGGAAAAATCAAGTTGCTGAAAGTCTTTCTGAAGAATAAATGTGGTGAGAATGAGTACCAAGAATTCATTATTGCATATGTTTAAAGATTCGTAAGAGCCCTTCAGGTGTGATATTGAGTCAGAAGTTGGGACTATAAATTTTACAAATTCAGCATCAAGAGGCTGAAGTAGCAGAGATTCAAGACAAAAACTGTCTCTGGAAATGGAGAATACATACTTTTGTAGAGCAAATATAAGTCCTAAGAATAGTAGTAGGTTGCTGAGCAGGATACTCTAACAACAGAAAAAAGAAGGAATATTACAAAAATATGTTTCATTGACGTTCAGTAAAGTCACTGAATCAATAAATTAAAAAAATGTTTGGATTATAGTTATAAAATTTTCCTAGAAGAATTTATGAAACATAAGAATAATACTTGTCACATAGTAGGTTTTCAGTGACATTTTTTAATGAATGAGTTAAAAATGCGAAAAGGGAGAAAAAATTACTTTTCAATAATAGTTACTAATTATTGAGGACATAATACAAAGTAGGCACTCTGGTAAAGTGTCACTCTGTACTTGGTCCTCATGACAATCCAATATACCAGATGTGATGAACTGTTCGTGTTACAGAAGAGGTGACTGAGACTCACAGAAGTTAAATGAGTTGCCAAGGTCACACGGAAAGGCAAAGTCAAGATTAAAGCTGAGATCTGATGAACTTGGCAGACAGCTCTAATTCATTACAGTGAAATGCCTTATATAACATAGCTTCTTCTATTATTTCTCCAGTGAAAGGCACTTGTTTGCAAAGCAATCACATTGCATATATACATAGCAAAGCCATCATATAGTTTTCTCTTATAACAAGGATTCAGCAAACACTTGGCACTATTTTCAAAAGGATGTTTCCTCCCTATAGTTAACCTGTCACCCAAATTCCCTATTCAACATAAAGACACAAAATAAATGCTTTGCTACCCAGTACCATGGAACTGAATTGGTGCCCCCCACCCCTACAAATGCACATGTTGAAGCCATAGTCCCCAAAGTGATGGAATTTTGAGATGGGGACCTTTAGGTGGGATCATGAGGGTGGGACTCTCATAATGGGATTGGTGTCCTTATAGGATGACATGCCAGAGTGTTAGCCAGCTAGCTCTCTCTCTCTCTCTCTTTCTGTCTCTCTGTCTCTCTCTCTCTTTTTTTCCTCTTTCTCTCGCTCTTATTCTGCCATGTGAAGGCACAGAAAGAAGTTAACCACCTGTAAGCCAGTAATAGAACCCTCACCAGAATGCTGACACCCTGGCATCTCAAAGTTCTAGCCTCCAGAATTGTGAAAAAATTAATTTCTGTTGTTTAAGTCATCTAGTCTACAGTATTTTTTTTAATGGCAGCCTAAGCTGACTAATACACCCAGGAAACTACATGGAGTGTTCTCAGTGCTCATTGAGGTGCTAGGCTAAGCCCTGGATGTTATCCCTCATGTGTATAGAGCACTTAGAAGTTTCCAAAGCATATTTTTCTACTGCATTTAATCATGACAACAATGTTGTACAATGCAGCATATGTGAATCATGAATCACAGATGTCTTAGTAGGAAAAACAGAGTATACCTATTCCTATTTTCACCCTTGGTAAGTGATGGAGGAGGATGGGAATCAAATTCAACTTTTATGATTTTAAGCCTCCTGCGGCTTCCATGACCATGGACCAAGGCATTACCACCTCTCCATCAAGCAATGACTTGGGAGAAAGATAGCAAGCACAGTGGTTAATGACACTGCCTCTGGAGTCAGACACTGGGCTTAAACCTTGCCTGTACTACTTTCTACCTTTGTGACACTGGAAAATTTTAAAGTTTCCAGGTTTCAGTTTTCTTCTTTAGAAAACGGGATAGTAATAGTATAACATGGGTTATGAAAATTAAATGAATTAATTCATGCAAAACCCTTCAAATAGTGCTTATGTTATAGAAAGTACTCTATGAATATTGGCAATAATATTACTTTTCTTTTATGCATTCCTAGAAACTATGTGGAGTGCCTTTATCAAGTTCTTGTACAAAAAAGCAAGAAACCACTAGACAAGTTCCTCTATCTCATCTATTGCTTTGCTCCACATTGACAGTTATATATGGTATTTATCATCATCAATTGCATTATAACTCCAAAAATTAATTCTCCATAACTCCTCTTATGTCCAGTGTGAGAGATATCAGTAATCAATTATGGTCACTTCTAATCATCCTCATTATAAACTGTTTGGCAAAAGCAACTAATCTCTCTCTCAACCTTTGATCTCTTTCTCTCTCTAGATACATTTTTCTATTGCTTACTGTTTTAATCATCATAAAATAAATCTTTTTCTCACTTAAAAAAACAAGTTTTTATCTCTTCTAGCAATCAATATTTACTGTTAGTATCTTTCCACTAATGAAGCCTGATTTATTCTGTGGTATGTTCCCCCCCAAATTGAAATTATTTGCTCTTATTCCCATTCTTCGGTTGAGCACTGTGCTTTGTTTGTGTTACATGCAGCATGCTAAAGTTGGAATCTTTCTGATTTTAAAATCAACATTTTCTACTATTTTTATTCCACTTCCTAAGTATGCCGTGTTAGGAACTCTTGACAGAAGACAGAACAAGGCAGAGTCATATTTCTGGTTTTAATAGGCACTGCTCAATGGAACTTTATCTTAGCAATAACTTGTCATTTTGGTGTGTTAAAAAAAGTGTGATTCAAAAGTCACTGATAACAACTTTGATGCGACACCTCAGAATGTGTCTTCTTTGTGACTGGAAACATCAAGGTAGGGAGGAGCACAACCTCTGGAGTGGGCCTGCCTAAATCTGTGTCTGACCTTACCATGACCTAGCTGTGTGACATTGAACTTCTCTGGACCTGCCTTTCCTTCTCTGACAGTCATAAGACTGTTGGGAGCATTAAGTGAATTATGTATGTGTTACCAGCCAGGATATGCTAGCGTATGCTGATCAACAATCTAAAATCTCTATGGCTGAACACAACCAAAATTGATTTCTCATTTATTCGCATCTGTGGGTTGGAGTGAACCTCCAGGGCAGTTGACCCCCATGCAGCAGTTCAGCTATCCAGGCTGCTTGAACCCTGTGGCTTGGCCATCTGGACAAGAGGCCTCCACTTTTCTGTAGCAGGGAAAGGGTGTCAGGAGGATTGGCAGGAGCTCCTTCCTGCCACAGCCCAGAAGTGACACACACCACTATGCGGGCCTCTGGGTAACTGAACAAAAAGCTTCATATAATGAGGAGAGACCAAGGAATGCTTGCTGAGCATCATTGGCTCTGACCCAGGATTGAAGCACTTAGAATAATTCTGGCCACAGAGGAAGCAACCAATCCACATCATCCATTATTATTATCCATAGAAGAACAGAATATGGTGTTTAAGAGTCAGGAACCAGGCTGTGGCAAAAGGCTGTTAGGTTGCTATGAAAGGAAACTAAGAAATGAATTTGCATGTTCAGAACAAGTGTCGCAGGAAAATCCTGCAGGCCTAGTGTGGGGTTCTCACCCTTGCCTTGCTTTAAATTCAATTTACCTTTCCCAATTCTGCTACCTAAAAATCTGGTATCATTAGGCCAACCTTTAAACCTTTCCATAATTCAATTACCTCACTTACAAAATGGTGATAATTATAGTTCCTTCTTCAGAGGGTGAATATAAATAGCTAATTGATCTAATGTTTTAGGTCACACATAGTAAGAATTCATTTCATTTTAGCTGTTATTACTTTATGACTCACAACTTTGGATATGCTCTTCATCAACTTTGTTCTGTTTCATCATCTGTGTCTTGAAACTATGATTGATATTATATCTAAGGATGCCTTCATACACTCTTACCAACCAATGAGTAATTATCTATCTACACTTGAGAGTCCCTAGGAAGCAAGGTCTGTTTTGGGCATCGATTAAGCTTATGAGCTTCCCATCCTCATGGCTTTTTCTTCACACTGAGTCATTTCCCAGTTTTCAGGATCAAATCTGACTTAAGAAATATTTTATGGGGGGTAGGGGGTATCACAACATCAATAAGGGTAGCTGATCTCAAACCAGGCAAAGTGAAGACCAAAGGGAAGCCCAAATTTTACCTGTACAATGTCCACTTATATACCTGATCCTGAATTGTACCCCACACCTTTAAAATAAAAATTTAAAAAGTTATCCTATTAAACCTAAAAAAATTAACAAAAAATGAGGAAAAGTATACTTACAAAGACTACACACACACACACACACACACACACACACACACACACACACACACAGAGATATTTTTACAACCTCTAGCCCCCACCCATGGAGTTCCACATCAAGTCACCTTGGTTTCCATTCCATCCTTATTCATTATACTAGTTATGATTACCTGCACCTATCTTTTATGAATGTACACCCCCATATGTCCTGTGACTTATCACTCGGAAGTCCATTCTTGACTTCAATGGCTGAACTCTTCTTCCCTCTTGTAGCCGCTTTCACCAGAAGCTGAAACTCAATCCAGAGGCCAGGGAGTGCTCTTCACTGATGGCCATAATTATGCCAGAATTAGTTGCCTGTACATCTAGACATCTGAAGAATACTTTCTGAATTCTTTAAAGATAAGCTTAGCCAATTAGTTGAAAGATTCTTATACTTTACTCACCAACTGGTAACCTGGTCTTTGGCAACAATTACTTATCTCCTAGGGTTTGCTGTGCAAATCTACCAGAGTTAACTGAGCCTATGATTCAGGGCTGGGGTCCAGGCCCTATTTGTTCTGATCTCTCTCTGTGGTAAGGGCACCCATGCTGTAGAGAACCTTAAGAAGTTGCAACCGTGATGTCTATAAGATTATCACTGGCAGAAAGAGGCCTTAATAAATGCATTTCTCCATTCCACACCATGATAAGATGTGTTGATGTCTAAAGAGTAGAAGACATCCAAGAAGTAATATAACAAAGCAGCAACTAAAAATGGCCTATAGAAGTAATTTATTTCATGGATGCCTTTCAGAGGTAGTACACATAAAGAACATTCAGATTCTTGATCAAATAGAGCTTGATTCAAATCTTGGCTTCACTACCAACTATTTAAACCATCTATAAGCAGCATTTTCATTCCCTTAGACCTCTTTTTTTCTTCATAAAATAGAAGTTATAATATGAATGTTATCATAGTTGTGAAAATTAAACCAAATAATGTTAATAATCTTTACTTATACAGCCCTGTGACTTTGGAAAAGTCACATAAACTTTCTGTGGTCCAATTGTGTCATTGGTCAGTAGAAGATCATAAGAGTACTTGCCCCATATAATTATTGTGAGGATTAAATAACATGTGTATGTGCTTAGAAATATGCTTTATACAGAGAAGGCATTCAGAATATATTTGTTATTATTCGTTACTACTCTATAAGTTTCCCAGGTTCCTTTCATAGAGTCATGAAAGACAATATGAGTGTTGTCACTCAAGAACCAGGTTCTAGCCCAGGATCAAATATTAGGTTACAATGAAAAGGAGCCAGAAAAAATAGCTACTTTGGGAAACTTTTTGTTTGAGTTAAATGATGATAGTTTGAGTCGTGCACACCAAATTCCTGTGGTTCTACTGCTAACAAAATGAAATTATTTGAAAAATTTTTACAAAAATAATTAGAATCTTCAAGCTTCTGCCCTTTGCCTGGTTGGTCTTGAGTAAGTGACTACTTAAGCGCTCATATTTAATAGAGGGGACTGGATGAGTCATTTCCTGAATTTCATGTGGCTCTAAAGTTTTTGGAGTTTCCAGCACATATAAGTCTGTATCTTATTTGTCATACATTTTAAGAAACAGTTTTCTAAATCATAGTTTTAGATTTGTTTTTATTTTATTTTTTTTGAGTTGGAGTCTCACTCTTATTGCCCAGACTTGGAGTGGAGTGGCACGCTCATGGCCACCACAGCCTCGACCTGCTGGGCTTAGGCAATCTTTTCTAAGAATCTTTTTTGTTCTGATCTCTCTCTGTGGTAAGTGCACCCATGCTGTAGAGAACCTTAAGAAGTTGCAAGAATGATATCTATGAGATTATCATTGGCAGAAAGAGGCCTTAATAAATGCATTAAGATGCGGTCTCACCAAGTTGCCCAGGCTGGTCTCGAACCCCTGGGCTCAGGCAATACACTTGCCTCAGTCTCCCAAAGTGCTGGAATTACAGGATGAGTCATGGAGCCCGGCCTAAAAATGTTTTGAAGTAAACAAGATTAGCCTAGATCCTTGCTAATTAAATATTGATATGTGTAAAAACATGGTAGATGGGAAACAATCATAGGTCTATTTGTTACTGTATTATTATTTTCAATTTCTAACATGCAGAGGTATTTATGAATTTTACATTTTGGCCTTTTTTATTCTCTTCTATTTTAAATAATTTTCTCTTTTTAAGACTTCTTTTTTTCATTGTGAACTTTCTTCACCTGTTTTCCTTCTCTGTACCTAAAACAGGTGCTCCAAAATTCAAGCATAAAGCTGTGTTGCTTGATGAAGGTGGAAAAGAGAAGGAGAAAACAGCAGAAATCCCGAGTTGCCTCATTGTGCTATTAGAAAATTTTGAAGCATTATTTGGGTTGCCTCTTGAAAAAGATGGCCCAGGTCAAGTATTATTAACTTTCTGCTTTTCTTTGTGAAATTACAATTCAATCAGATTCTTGGAAAAGACTCTCAGCTTATTGTTTGTTTTGTCTTTGAAAGTTTTTCAAAAGTGACACAAAGTCCCTGAAAATCTAAATGGGACAGAGTTAAATTACATATTTTAAAACCCAGTACTACAATTATGCTAATGTAATTAAGCTTCATGCATATAGTATGCAAATCAAATTGTCAAGAACTGTACCAAATAGAATTGTTCTTAAAGATAGAACAGATTGGCTCTGAAATTCTTACAAGAATCACTGTTTCATAAGTTCCTAAGCAGAATATCATTGCTTGATGGGAAAAACGCTTTAAGCACATTGTCATCAATGTTTAGACAATTTGCACATTTTCTTCATTGAAGGGACACATTTTGACCAAAAGAGGAGAAAAATTACATTTGCTTGCAATGGAAAGGTTTAAAATATCAATACCTGGAAAGGGCTTAGATGTTATATCTTAAATATAAATAGACTTTTCTCCAATTGGAACACAACATGATACATTGCATTTTATGAAAAGTAGTCTAAAAATAGAGATGCTTTATGTGTCATTGATTTTACCCAATAAATATAGTCACAAAAAGGCTGGCTTGAGCCATCAGAGTGAAAATCCATCAGTGGTTATCATATGACAGTTATGAGAGAGCCATTACAAGGCTTCAATCAGGAGGGTGAGAGCAACCTATGTGATGCCGCTTCTGTTGGCTACCTATTTGACTTCATAGTATTAAGCCTTCAGAGAACTAGTGCAGGACAGAATCATGAAGAAAATAAGTATGAACAGAAGGCCTGAGGGTTTTTGTTTGTAACTTTAGGATTATAAAATTAACAATTTGCTTGTTTCATAATATAAGAAGCAGAGAAGCAATGTGTGGTGGCTCACACCTGTAATCCCAGCACTTTGGGAGGGAGGTAAGAGGATTGGCTGAGCTCACAGGTTCAAGACCAGCCTGGGCAACATGACGAGACTTTGTCTCTACAATAAATCAAAACATTAGCTGGGTGTGATGGCATATGCCTGTGGTTCCAGCTACTTGGAAGGCTGAGGTGGAAGGATCGCCTGAGCCCAGCAGGTCAAGGCTGTGGTAGCTGTGAGCATGCCACTGCACTCCAGCCTGGGTGACTGAGTGAGACTCCGACTGCAAAATAAATAAATTAATCAAGAAGAAGCAGGGGGGAAAATTCCAAATTATGTAACCCCATCCCCAAAAATCACCTTTAATAACATTTTAGCATTCTGCCCACTTCTTTGGTTATTCTAAAAATGCAATACATACATTTCCCTTTATACAATGTTGTATTTTTCCTTTTTTTAACTGAAAATAATGGCCCATGTAATTTCCCATGCTATTCAACATCATTTTTAATGCCAGCATACTATGGCATATATGGGTGTAGCCTGGTTTATGCAAATACTCCCCTCAATATTGGACAGATGATATGCACTGGTACCAATTAACTGCTACTAGGCTACAAATTTGTATATGGCAGAGACTAAAGAGTGAGAAATCAACTTGAAATATTTTTTCCTTCACATCAAAATAGAATATTCTTTGAGATAGCTTCACCTCCCAAATTTTAAAGCAAAAGTAGTTCTTTAGATAGACTGAATATTGTATTATAACATAATAGGTACAACTAATGCTTTCTACTAATATTTAACAAAATTCTGGATTTCACTTTGAGGAGAAGAATGAAACCCATTATTGACAATATTATCTTCTCAACCAAAAGTCATGATTGATTAATGACAGTGGGTGGTGTTTAAATTATTTACTGTACATTAGCTTAATTAAATAAATGGGTGTGCTGGCACAGAGCATATATTGATTAATTTCTACCACATGATTATTGGGTTGCATATGCTGGCATCTCTCCTCCAGCCTTCAGTTTTGCAATAAGAGTGTTTTTAAGGTGAGTTACACATTGGCTAGGGCTTCACACCCAGAAATAAATACCTAACCTTTGTGGGAGAAGATAATGCCTCAAACGGGATTCCTTTGTGATATAACATGTCTTTTATTCCCAAATTTCCAGAGGCTTCCTTCAATGGTTTCCATTAAAATTTTCACTTTAATTTACTCTAGGTTATTTGTGGATGGTAATCACAAAAAGTTTCCTTTCCAAAGACAGTAAGTATAATACTAAGAGCTTTAAATGATACCAGTGTCACTCTATGCATAGCTTACAGATGGGGATGATGGCAGCAGGGGACCTTAGGCAAATTGTATTTCTTTCTCTACCTGAGGTCTCCAGCCCTGAGTTTTCTCTTGAGATCCTGTCTTATATAGCCTACTGTCTGCTGCCCATTTACTCTGGGTTGGCTCTCTGAAACCTAAAAGACAGCTTTCCCAAACTAAAATTTATCATTATTGCCACCTAAAGCACTTCTTGATTGCTTTTTCTCTATCACAGTTGGTGACTTCTCCATCTTGTCAATCACCTTAGAGGAAAAGCTTGGAGTCACATAGGTTCCCCCTGTTCCCTTATACTTAATACTCAATCAGCTGAAAAGTCCTGACATTTCCATCCTCTACATGTTTCTCAAGGTTTTCCTCTCTCTGAATGCTCTATTTTAGACTTGTCTCGTCACTGATTTACAGTATTTTAACAAACTCTTAACTGGTTTCCATGTTTCTTGAATTTTCCACTTTAAGTCAGTAGCTCCACAATGACTTTCTGAAAAGCAAACCTCATCTCTCTAGATAAATCCCTTCAATCCTGCCCACCACCTGGGTCCTACTTCTCAAAGCCTGGTCTTCTAACCACCTGCTTAATAATCACCTGGGGGATGGGTGGGGATGTAAAATTACAGATTGGCATACCACAGACCTAAAAACCATAATCTAGTGTGGACGGAGTCCAGGGATTTGAATCATCAACAAGCTTTCAAAGTGATTTTCCACACCCAAAGCTTATAAACCACTGATTTACCTATGGGATAAAATTAAAGTTCTTGATCAGATCTGGTTCTCGCCTAACTTTCTGCCCTAATGAAAATGAACTGCTCTCAGCCCCCTCAGGATCCTGGTTGCCTCACAGGAGCTGGTCTTTGCTCAGTACTTACTCAGTAAAATGCCCTTTCCCAGCCCCTTTGCCTAACTAACCACAACAGAGTCAGGCGTGGTGGTCTCTGCTCACCTTGACATTCAGGATGTGGTCCTCAGGCCAGCAGTTTCCATGTCACATGAGAACTTCTTAGAAATCTGTGAATCTCAGGTCTTATGCCAGGTGTACAGAATACAAATCTTCATATTGGCAAGATTCTCAGGTGATCTGGATGCACAGTGCTGTGTGAGAAGCACCACTTTTGGAAAAATTACCAGATCTCTTCAGTTGGACAAAGTGGAGCTTTTGGAGAGCACTCTGGGTACACTCTCTGTACACATTTGTCTCTTTCACTAAACTGTGGTCTCCTGGAGGGCAAGACATTTTTCTTATCATCTCTATATTTTCAGTCCCTCATTTTGTCCCTGGCACATGGAACGGCTCAACAAATGTTTGTTTATTTAAACTCAACTGACCTACAGGTCAGTCTGGAACTGAAATGCTGCCCCCCTCATGAAAGATTCTTTTGCACAGATTGGCTGCACTTTCATTTTTGGATGCTCTTGCTTTTGGCTGAGCTGATGCTGTTTTTGCCTCCTCCTTCTAAATTCACAGATGGTCTCGAGCATTTACTCACAGAGGGTGGATTGCTCCCCGATGTGGATTGCTGTGGGCCAGGCAGCTGGGTTTCCCTGTTGGTTACCAGCCAGGCCCTGCTGATTGAAGCTTCCTTCAGGGACTGCAGTCAATAAGGTTCCTAGAGGAGCGTTATTTGAGTTCAGGTGTGTGTGTAGAGGGGCGGGAGCTTCTTGGTTATCAGGTTGTTATCTGTCACCACACAGGTCTAGGTTACTAAAGTTATTTTTGCTGTTACAATTGAAACTCTTTAGCATGAAACCTTCATGGCTTGACTCCAAAATAGCTTGCTCGTCATTCTCCCTCCTCTCCCTCATGTATCATTAGACCGCAAACTGCATAAAAGCAGAGTGTGCCTATTTTTGCTGAACATTTTATCTCCTAACCTCTAGCACAACGCCTGGCATAAATGTGTGGAATAAATAAATATATAAATGACATATATCAAAGTGCTAAAGTGGGGTATCGTCTCAGGTATTTTATCTCATATATTCTTTTTTCTTTTTATTTATTGACTTATTTATCTGCAGTGAGTATAATCTTTTTGAGGCATCCTACACTTTTAAAAAATCAAATTTCAATCTTTTAACATCATCAGCTTTTATAATGTTCTTAAAGAAATGCTTTTCTTAATTTAAATTTTCCAAAAGATTAACTAACTTACCAGGGTTTGAAGCCCTGAAGAAGAACCATAGTGTGCAGATGCAATGATATGAAAAACAAAAGACGGGACTTGGCTCACACGTACTTTTTTTTTGGTCTTACATAATTTGTATTTGACTGTTTTCAGTGGGGCATGACCTCAACAGTTTGTCACAGGAATCAGAATACTTAATTGTCTTACATGCAGGCTACTTTTCTCAGTTTTTTTTTTTTTTTTTTTTTGTACTCTTGGTGTCTTTTGGGCTAAGTTTACAGCCCACAACATTTATAAAAATATATTGGCTTTAAAGTCAGACCAACTGTGTTCCAAACCTAGCTGTGGCATTTACGAGTTTTAAGGTCTCAGGTAAATCATTGACATATGTTTATATGTGAGACAGATATAATATCACTACCTACCTAACAGGGTTATTAGAAATTAATGAATTTATCTTACTATCAGCCACACACAACACCTTGACAGTTCCCAAATAGTTCCTTGGTGCCTCTTATTTTTTTGCTTTTGTAAAAATTGAATCTGCATGAAATGTTCTTCTTACCTTTTTCATGAAAGTTTCATACATCCCTGGAGTCAGAATTCATCAATTCTATATCTGTCCTCTTAATGCACACTCTTTGACCTAGAAAATGTCATGTTCTAACCTTTAACTACATGCATGTAAGTGTGTGTTTCCTCTCTTGTATTTTGAGTAACATGAGAGAAACCCTATGCCTTGTCCATCTGTCTCTCATACAGCACCCAAAATGCTTTGCACAAAATCACACATAAAACCTGTATACAGAATTGAAAAACACATTGGTTAGCAGCATGAAACAGGATTCTGAAGAGTTTTCTACTGGCTCCCTTAACTTGATGGCTGTGTAATGTTGGCCATCTTCACTAGTCTCTCTAAGCTTAGGTTTTCTATCTGTGAAATTGTGAAATGGGAACAGTTATAAAATCTATCTCTGAAAGATGTGTAAGCATTAGATAAATCAAGATTAACACCTACTAAGGTTCAATATTTTGTATATTCATTTTTATCTTCATATTTTCTTCTTAAATGGCTACCAGCTGCCAAATAAGTCACAGTTCAGAAACTTGGCGTTGCTAATCTTCTGTAACCATTCAATTTCAGTAAAACTCATAACTGATGCTGGAAAAGAATAGCTGTTAAAGGCAAAGCTTTAACTCAAAAACCATAAAAATGTTTTTTTTTTTTTTTTATTTTATGGAAAGTTTAAGATGCAGGAGATAACCTAACCATCATGGTATTTTGGCTGCAGTTCATGACAAATAAACCTGTTACGGATAATTTATGTTGAAGCCGTTCATGTCGCATGGAAGAGGGTTCAATTTGCGAAGCACATACTTCTTTATTACCAGATGATTCACTGGAAATCACAATTTGCGAGGATCTGCCTAGTGGAAGGGTTGGTGGCTGTAAAAACATCATAGAAGAAAATCCAACGATGATATTATTTACGCCAAAGAATACATTTGTATTAGCAACACATATCCCAATGTGAGTACATTAAAATTATGACAGCACTGACAATTCAAATAAGACCTGAAGAAGAGTGAGCACCAGCATTTCTGATTAGTTGTACTAGAAAGTGGGTTTTGATACAAAAATGAGTTTTGTAGCTCATATGCTAGAGAATATCTTCCTTAATATCAAGGCCACATTTCTTAATACTGCTATTAGCAAGGGCAATAAAAGAGATAAAAGAAAAGACAAAAAAGGTAAAGAATGACCTTCTATACCAGATATATCCAAATTCCTAAATTATTTCCCTGTAGTTCCATGTGCACAGAAAACAAATTAACTCACTCAGGCCCCATGGGTACCATCTAGTGCCCTCCTGAAGTAATGGTTTTCAAAAAGATGATAACACTTGTTACTACTAATATTTACTTTGCAGTTAGCTCGTTTGTGTAAAATGTCTTCTGTAAATAGACATTTTTCTTAAACTTTGACAAAAGATTTTATTTTGGTATGCAGCATTTTCTCCTTGTTAATTTTATTTTTAATTATGGTTTAGAGTTCTTCACACATTCAAACAAAATTAGACCCATCATAACCTGTCTTAATATGCTCAAGTGAATACAAATGTGGCAAGAGGTGATGGGGATTTTGTGAGAGACAAAAAGACCCTGATTTACTTTATATGACAAATCTGTTTATTGAGCCATCACTTTGTTTCCTAGCAATACAAGCTGAAGTTCTGCCCATGTAGAAAGCATAGCAGCTTTATAGGAGGTTAATTGTATAGGCTGTAGTTATATAAAAATTAATTTTTATTAATTCATGACATGTGATCACATATGTGACATGTAAATATAGAATAATAAAAATGAATATGTCATAATAACAATAACAATAGAATAATAACAAAAACAATCATAACAATGACAACAAAAAGTGTGAATCAACAACTTTCAAATAATATTTAGTATTTGTTTCTTACTGATGTGCTGGCTTAAAGCTTGTTAATATTTTCTCATTGAATTCTCAAAACAATCCTATAAAACAAACTTTATATTTTATCACAAAGAATACTTTGCAGAAAAAAGAAAAACAAAAAACTATAAAGTGAGATTACTTCTCTCTATTTCTGTTCTTTGAATTCCCAAAGGCAATTCAAATGAACACTTTGGTGTATATATATTTCCAGGTCCTTTGTTAATGCATAGGCATGATTTTTCTTTTTTTTTTTTTGAGTTGGAGTCTGATTTTTCAAATGAGTATTAAATGTTCTGTGATGCGCCTTTTTATTTAGCAGTCAACAATGGACTTTTTATGCTGGAATACACATATCGGACACATACTTTTAATATTATTCTAGTGTTATAGATGTGAAATTGATGCTTTGAAACAACAAATATATTTTTCAGTAAATGGTCTAGATCAGGGGTCCCCAACCCTGATGGCCTGATAGGATCTGGGCTGCACAGTAGGAGGTGAGTGGCAGGCCAGTGAGTAAAACTTTGTCTGTATGTTCTTCATTGCTCACATTATCTCCTGAGCTCCGCCTCCTGCCAGATCAGTGGTGGCATGAGATTCTCATAGGAGTGTGAACCCTATTGTGCACTGTGGGGGATTCTAGGTTGCCTGCTCCTTATGAGAATCTAATGCCTGATGATATGAGGAGGGGCTGAGGTGGTGATGCTAGTACTGGAGCGCAGCTGCAAATACAAACTAACATGACCAGTGAGGCTTGACTACACATTCCCCCTCACCTTCCCATTTCCCCCTCGCCCGTGGAAAAATTATCTTCCACAAAACCAGTCCCTGACACCAAAAAGGTGGACCACTCTTTTTTCATCAAAAAGATGAAATTTCATCTTGTATCGGTCTGCCTTTAGAAGCCATATTTGTAAACATTACATATCTGCCTCTCTGAATATACTGTAAACATTTAATTGCAAATATTCTGAGGACTGAAAAAATACATTTTCAAAATTTTGTGTCAATTATTTTGTGTTTCCTGCTCTCTTAAACTGGAGAAAATTATTGATAATTTCAGTCTGAATTATTTATAATGCTCAATACACTTGTTAAAGAATGGCATGAATGTACTCAGGGCAAAATGAAACTGCATTATCCATCTTCAGAACTGCTTCTGTTTTAGAAAAACGATATTTTCATAACAGCCTAATCTATAATCACAAGTGATCATGTTTAAGGCAATGGAAACATTCCATTTGATGAAACAGTTCTAGTCCTTTTTTAATGATTTGTCTGAATTGGATGGAGAAGAGATTGACACAGAAGCCTTTAGAGGATTTTTTTTTTAAGACTAATGGAATATTCATTCATCCAATGATACTCATTGAGCACTTTCCTATTTTCTAGGCACTGAGCTAGTCTTAAGCAATTAGACTGAGAACAGTGAGGACTGTCCTGGAGCCCACATTCTATTTAACAATTAAATTCTAATGGGAATGGTTGGAGATTGGCTAAAAGCTATTTCCAGTTCATTTTGAAAAGAGATTGCTATTAAATTACAAGTAAATTATGTAAATACAAACTTTGACTGACATTAACTACTTTTTTTTTCCAATTTAGCTTTTTTGCCAAGTGCTAAAAATCTTCAAGGGTATCTTTTTTCTAATAGATCAAATACATTTTTAAACACCCTGAATGTTTTCTCTTCATTGGTGCCAATGAAGTAACTAAAACCCTCCACTAACCTAATTCCTAATTTTGTACCACTATCCTAAGAGAGACCAATCTTTTCTGGCTTATCTCCGAATAGGAAGTCCACAGCAGAGCTTCATTATTATTCTTGTTTTTTTAAGATTTCACTTTGGAAACAAAGTGATTGAGAGGCACATTCTAAGAGAAGCGCATTAGTGTGAGCTCAGCCTCTCCTGACGATGATTTGGAAGTTGCTGTTATTTTTTCTGGGTTAGATTAAAACCTGGCATTTTACCGAGCCAAATCCTCTGTTTAATTATAGAGGTGAGATAATTGCCAGGGGAGTACTTCAGTTAATAATTATAGAAATCACAATTTAGCAAGAAAAACAGGATAGAACAAAAGCTGATTTCAGCCAAGCTGATCATCAAAAATGTGGGAGTTTAAAATTTATTTCTCCATTTGAATCAAATCAAACTGCCTAATGACAATGGCAATGTGACTGCGAAAATTCCTCATTCGGTCTCTCCTCATGTTAAGACTGAGTTTGATTTGTGAAGTAGCTGTAAAGGCAAAGTCTGCACAAGGGCAAAACTAGGCATAATAGTTTGGTTTTTTTTAAATAATAAGGGTGGGAAATATTTTATTGATTAAAAAACTAGAAATAATCTACTCTAAACATCTTTTGAGCAGATTCTAAATATCCAAAAATGGGAAAAGTCAAGTGTGTACAAAACTATTCAAGATATTGATTTTTTTTTCCATCAAATTAAACCATCAATTGGTATATATTTGAGAAAGGTACAGCTAACTTATTTTATAATTAGTTAGTAATACCATGAGGATTGTTATTAATACTGCTATCACTTGCAATTTGTTTTATAAAAACTTTGTGATCCAAATCAGTTACTTATTTGTAGAGCTGACCAAATTACTCTTCAGGGTGCATGTTTTCATTTCAATAGTTAATACTCTTAGACTCTTTGCAATGTTACTACATGACAATACATTTGTGAAGCTACATTAAACCTAAATTCTGGATCTAGCTCAATAGTTGCTAAATATATAATTTGTTGAAATAGCAGAGTCTTGTTTAAATAGGAATTTTAAATTTGTACTTAAAGTATTTTTTAAATGTGTAACCGACTGTTCTCTTTAAAAAGTTAAAATTTTTCTCTTTTGCTCCCTCTCTCTCTTGCGCTCTCTCTCTCTCTCTCTCTCTCTCCCCCCCCTTCCTCTCTCTCTCTCTCTCTCTCTCTCTCTCTCTCACTTTTCCTGGGTTACAGTCCCTTCCTGTAACTGCCCCTTTAATAAATCTCTTGGTTCCGGCAAAAAAAAAAAAAAAAAGTTAAAATTTTTAAATAAAAAATTTTGCATGTTTTTTTTTTTTTTTTAAATTTTTAGGTCCCAGTTAATTATAGCAACTTTTCCTCTATTTCCCCAATTAGAAAAGATACACTATGGCTTTAAATTTTTGTTACTGTATTTGAATATTTTCTTGAAATGCTCAGATTCATATTAAGAGAATTATGTTATATAAATGCCCATAGTATAGACAATCAGTTTTTAAAAGATATTAAAACTGAAGCCAAAAAAGGGGATATTTTCTTTTCCTGAAACTTTTAATAGAATATTGAGGTTAGGGCTAGAAGGAAAACAGTGCAGTTTTGCTGACACCTAATTTCATTTTATGGCAATATTTTTTCCCTCCCCCTCTAAAATAGAAGCCACTCCCTGTCATTTGTCATCCAAATCCCCTAAGGGCCTCACATTTCCTTGGGGTTATTGGAGGTGCTTGTAATATACTTAGAAGCCTCTCTGATGGACCATGCTGTATGTCTTTTTTTTTTTTTTTTTTGAATTGGAATCTCACTCCATCGCCCAGGTTGGAGTGCAGTGACTGTATTTCTTAATATAGATTCTTATTAAAATGTACAATACATTTTTAATGAACTACCTTCCTTGGTATAGACAATCATTATAATATGTAATTATAGAGAGAACCAGTATCTATTTGGTTCCGTGTATATCTCAAGTGCCTTTTACAGTGCCTGATAAGTAACGGGTGTTCAAATGTATTTTGTAAATGATGCTAAATAAGTATATATATATAAAATCATTAGAGGGAAGAATTTCTAGTTCAAAGGCCACTTTAAAGAGTAAAACAAACAATGCCAATGATAATGTCTGGCATTCAAAAATGTTATTTTGTAGCTTTTTGTTTTCTTCATGGAACAATTTGTCCAAATATCTTCAGATTGAGAGATTAGTATGCTAATTTGGTTGACATAGAACTCTAATAAATGATATGCCTCTATTAAAACAAAATGGAATGTTTAATTTTTACCTGAAACACACAGAGTTTTTGATCTTGGTAGCTGAAACTAGATGATAGGACCTGAGAGAGAGAGAGAGAGAGAGAGAGAGAGAGAGAGAGAATGTTCCAGACTGATTTAACACATTACTGTGTACTGGAAGCTCTAACCTCTATAATAATATAAGAAAAAGAAATTAAAAATTATTCAAAAATGAAAAGGATTAAACTATTTAAAGATGACATTCTATGTAAACAAAATTCCAAGAAATCAAAAATCAAAAACAAAAACATCTAGAAATGATAAGTGAGTTCAGTGAGGGCAAACGATGCGAGATCAAACACAAGCAGCTATTACATGTTTATACGAGGACAATACAAGGGATCTCTTATAGTGATATTGTTATTTGTTACTTATTGCTTCCTCTGGTTCTCATTCCTATTTCTCATTCCTTGACTTCTTATGGGTTACCCAAACATTTTTTATATTCTATCTTGATTTATTTACAGTGCTTTTGAGTATATCATATGTCACTTTGTATAGTTTTTGTTGTGGTAGCTGTGAGTATTTACATATATGATTTATATAGTCTATCAAGATTAACATGCTACCACTTTGAGGGAAGTGTATTCATTTACTATTTTTTTTAACTTCCTCACTTTTAAATATCTTTGTCTCAAGTATCATACTAACAAAACTCATGAGAAAAACAATGGTCAATTATATATAGCCATTTTTCTGCTTTTTGTTCTTTATTTTTTTCTGATGCTGCAAG
Organism: Carlito syrichta; assembly: GCF_000164805.1. Classification (NCBI taxonomy): domain Eukaryota; kingdom Metazoa; phylum Chordata; class Mammalia; order Primates; family Tarsiidae; genus Carlito; species Carlito syrichta. Next base: position 380,086 of record NW_007258379.1, on the reverse strand, counting down.
ATTCTTTATATCATGTGCCTTTTTTTTCATTTGGAAAAAAAATTTCATTGTCTTATAATAGCGTATTTTCTCTTACTTTCTAAAGGAGAGTTTTGTTAGACATAGAATTCATCTTTGACAGTGTTTTTCTTTCTTGTAGCACTAGTAAAGTATTGTAACATTTCCTTCCGGTCTCCATGACATCAGATGAGAAATCTATTGTTATTTGATTAGTGTTCTTGTGGATAATGCATTGTTTTTCATTCAACATTTTCTCCTATCTTTTGTTTAATTATAATATACCTTGGTATAAATTTAGGGGGCTTATAAACTTCTTGAAACAGTTGGTTTGTACCTTTTACCATATTTGGAAGTTCTTAGTCATTAATTTTTTGAATGATCTTTCAGCACATTCTCTTTCTTCTCTCCTGAGATTGTAATAATATAAATGCTGAATCTTCTGTTACTGTCACTCAGAAACTGTGGCTGTAATTATTTTTTAGTATTATCTCTCCATTTATTCGGATTGTGTGAATTCTATTTATATGTCCTCAAGTTGATCAATCCCTTATTTTCAGTCTACTATTGAACACACCGAGTAATTTTTTAAAATTTCTATTACAATATGTTTCAGTTCTATAATACTATTGGGTTCTTTTTTATAACTTCTATATTTTTACTGAAAGTTTTCTATTTTTTCTTTCTATGAGAATTTGTAATTGATTGTTGAAGCATTTCTGTGACAGCTGCTTTGAAATCCTTGTCAGATAATTAGAACATCTGATTCATCTCAGTGTTAGCTTCAGTGGATTGTCTTTTTTTTTTTAATGCAAGTTGTGATTTTCTTGGTTCTTTGTATGACAGGTAATTTTCCATTGTATCCTAGGCATTTTGTCTATTATGTTAGGAGAGTTTTAGATGTATTTAATTATTTTATTTTAGTAGGCACTCGTCATATTTAGTTTTAGAAAGCAGGTTCTAGCCTACACTTATTAGCTGTGGTTCCAATGAGCTTAATTTTTTAAATAATTTGTATTATTGTTTTAGTATCATTGGTTTTTCTGGTGACACTGAAACTCCCACTGGTCCCTACAGATGTAGCCAGAGGGGAAGGAATAGGTTTTCCTAGGAAGGACCACACATGTCTTTCTGTGGTGGAAAGGAGGCTCAGACCCACTTTCTGGGTTTAGCTGCCTGTTATAGTTGGATTCCTCTTGATAGTTTTGCCTGCCAGCCTCAGTTTCTCTCTGAAGGATTGGAGTATGTCAGGTTTGGGCCACTTATTGTTGATTTGGCTCCATATTCATTCCCCTTACCAGGGATGGTACACTAGCCTTATGTCAGGATCACTTGCATTCTATCCAGGGGAGGAATAAGGCTCCCTGAGTTGCCTTCTCTTGCTGAGTTTGAGGCTTGAAAACATAGAATCTGGGTCATCTTCTTTGGCTGGATTGGGAGATTTAAGACACTCTGATGCTGTGTTGTCCTTTCAGTTGAGGTCAAAACCAGTTTGACCTCTTCTTACCCTTTCATAGTTCTCCTTTGGTTGTCTCTTGCTCTATTTCCAGGATTTACAGTTGCTCTTAAAGAAAAGATAAACAAGTCTACACCATCTTATCTGGTCTGGAAGTCTTGTTTTGTATTTTATTTTCTAACTAGGCCAAAATTAATTTTGGACATGAATACTGAAATACAGATTATTTTCTTCCTTTTTTTTTAAACTTGTACTTTACAATGAAAAGTTTTAGTAGACTTAAAGACAATCAACAGTGTAGGGCAGAAGTCTGAAAACTATTCCCTGTCCTCTCCCCAACTCCCTCTTCCTCTTAGCCCCCCAGGTTAAATATGCTCCATAGCCTGTCTTGGTATGGCCCTAGAGCTAAGAATGCTTTTACATTTTTAGAGATTTAAAGGAAAACAGAGAATATGTGACAAAAACCTTATGTGTACAGCAAGGCCTTAAACATTTACTATAAAACTCCATACTGAAAAAAATTGCTGATCCTTTGTGTAGGAACATGAAACAAACAAACAAACCAAAAACATTAAGCTTGGGTTCAGAAAAGGAAGCCTTGAATCTTAGCTTCGAAACTTGGAAGCGTTGTGACTTTGGACAAAACTTCCTGTGCTACACTATTTTTTTCTTTATAAAGCTTTGAATAATCTCTGAAATTCCCCAAGTATGAAATTTTAGATCAGCCTGTCATAAAACTGTTTTAGTTGGATAATTTTTAAAATGAGGTTTAATCTTCCCCCACAAATTTTTTATTTGAAAAAATTCAAATCTACAGAAAAGTTGAACAAATGGTATAATAAACAAATACCTTATACCTTTTACAAATATTCACTGATGGTTACTATCTTGTCACATTTGTTTTATCTTATTTTGGAGATTATATATGTGTATCTATCCATCCATATAAACAATTTATTCCTGCTGAAACATTTAAAAGTATATTGCAGCCGTCATCACACTTGGATCCTAAATATGTCAGTATGTATCATCTAAGGAGGCACCATCTCTTGAAGGCTTAGTAGTATGAGAAGAAAGCAAGAGATGTAAATTTTTCCTGTAAAAAAGAAGAGAAGCAGAATGGAATGAATATAAAGAAAAATCCAAAGAAACTTTCTGGAATTCAGAGTGAAATCTGTATATTGAAATTGACAAAATATCATACACAGGCTAAAAAGTGACATAGAACTGACATATCTCAGTTACACAATTAGACTTTATTTTTATTTTTTGTGAAATAACGGCAACATTTTTTAATATACGATAACATTTTAAACATGTGGACATGTGACCTTAACATTACCTATTGAAGAACTAAGAATTAAATTGCTTTGTAAAGTAGAAATCTAAGCTTCTTTAGATATTGGATATATTAAATTACTCATATTGTCACTATAATGTTTGAACAGTCAATTTATTCTAAGACACTCTGTTTCTTTGTCAACGACTACAGCAACAAAACTAAAAAATAGTGACAGTTTCTCTTTGTATTGTTCTGCTGTATGTACATATAATTTTCTTTTTTTGTTTTTTCTTTATTTTAAAGATGTGGGGTACAATTCAGGGTTAGGTATACAAACGTTCATTATGCAGGTACCCTTGTTGATGAGGTGCGCCCCTCCCTTCCCTGGCAATTTCCCTCAACTGCCAGTCCTGTGCCCCCTTTCCCTGGCAGTTTCCCACTACTGCCAATCCCTTTCTTATAGTATTACGATAATAAACAATTAGACTTTAAAGATAAACAAAAAAGCTTCAATACTCCCAGCCAAAAAGACTAACTGTTACAAAGCAAAGAGAAGCTTATCATTATCAGATTTCTCAACAACAACATACTGAGCCAAACAACAATAAAGATTTTTTTTTAAACATCGAGGAAAGAGTGTGAGTTGAGAATTTTATATCCAGTCAAGCTATCTTTATGTATCCAGACTATGAAGCAAAAACCAAACAGTTGAAAACATATATAAAGCAAGGGTTGGTATGTTATCTATTTACTTCTTTATTTTACATTTTTGTGCATACAAAATTTTGAGGGTCTTGAATAAGAGGCGAAAACACTAATATTTATTGAGTATTTTGTATAATCTAGACTCACAAAAAAAGTTTTGCATGAGGCCTAATTACCTTTATTTTACAATAAAGAAAGTGCTGCTTAGAAAAAAAAAAAATGTTTGACCAATGGTGCTCAGTATGTATCAAAGCCAGTCTTCAAACCCTATTTTCTTAAACTCTAAAACTTTGATCTTTCTTCTAGCTCATGCTCACTGTGGTTTTCTATATGCATTGCCTGCTCTATAAAGGCAACTATGGTATTGTGGTAGTGGTCTTGCTTTTAGTTAACAGAGAAAAGTGGTCCTCCTTACTACTTTATTTAATACCTTTTCTCTAACTGGTAAAGCTATTTGTAAACCTGCTCAGCTGACAAGTAGTTCCACTCTTTTGCAGTAGTTTCAGATCAGAACACTGTAACGTGCATACTGATTTAATTAAAGACTTGAAAACAATCAACTCGAAAATACGATGACTGTACATGCTCAAATTTCCTTCCTCGGAACAGATCGCGTCTGATAGTAAAGATAAGAACTGAAAAATCTTAACACTTAGCTTTCAAACCTTCATTGCATCTGGTTTTGAATACATGTAAAATAAGCAACTCTTTTAATATAAGTACTGTCCCCAAGAGGAAATTAGCAGAGCATATTAGATTACAAATTTTAATAAACTGGTATTAGCATTATCACTTTTGAGCAGAGGACAGAGAGATCATTTGGTGTTATTTCTGAGACTCTATAGTGTCTTATCAGCTTCTGGGACAAACACTCTCTGGTATCTCCTGCCCATGCTAATTAGTTTACAGTCTACCAGACATGTGTCTACACAGAAGACAACAGAGCTATTCAAAAATGCTCCTCTTTCTCATAAAAATCCAATATAAACAATTCTCATTTAATGCAGTTGCTAATGCAGGGAAACATAATGGTGTCTGGCTTCCAGAAGACAAGGGAAATATATTACCTAATTAAATCCCACACATTGTTTGAAAGCTCATATAAATTTTTGTGTCTATCTTCAGAGTTTCCAAACCACAGCCTTGCCTTACTAATCAAATAAATGGGGGAAAACTATTTCTGATATTTAGAATTGGGATACTTCAAAATGTTTGGGTCAGCTGCAGTCTCTAAACTAGTGATTCCCTAGCACGACCTAGCATGGTTAATACACATTTTTATAAACTATCATTTCCATTACCAAACCAATTTTTCATAGCAGTTTTTAACTAGGACATTTTAATTGTCACCATCCTGAAACTTGACAGAAATTGTCAGGCCAAATATCTTTGAAAAAAACAGTAGATCAACTTTGACTCATAGAAGAACTTAAGATACAACAATGATGAGGTCTTTTTTTCTGGATCTCTACTCCTTAAAAAAGGGACAGAATTTTACATGATGTGAGCAATACATTTAACTCATTATTCTGAATTATACTATTTATTGTATCACTTTCTCCCTTGATTTTGGCATAACATCAAATTTACCTTGTTAAGATGGGGGAATGTAAAGGATTGTGCTGTAATCCCAGTACTTTGGGAGGCCGAGGCAAGCTGAGCCCACAGGTTGGAGACCAACCCGGGCAACTTGGCGAGACCTCGGCTCTACAATAAAATAAAAAAAATTAGCTGGGCACGGTAGCATGTGCCTGTAGTTCCGGCTATTTGGAAGGATGAGGTGGAAGGATCGCAGAGCACAGCTGGTCGCCACTGCGGAGACCGTGAGCGTGCCACTACCCTCCAGCCTGAGCGACAGAGTGAGACTCCAAGTCAAAAATAAAAATAAAAAATAAAGGATTGTGATGCCAGCTTTTGTTTTAAGAACAAAGGGAGATAACATAGGGAAGGTACCCAGAACATGGTCTGGCAGTTCTAAGTACTTCATTCATATGAGCTTTTTATTTTTGCCTGTGAAAAATGGAATGCCATTGATTAGAGCAGAATTTTTTCTTTTAATTTTTTTTTTTCCTTTGGTAAAAGGCAATACATATTTCAAAGGAAGCAAAATGTAATGTAGATTGGCTGGTGAGGGTATTGTCACTTATTAGTTAAACTAGAAAAAGTACAGAAGTAATTTGAGGAGGATAAGCAAATCCTAATGGACTAACATTAGTCTTTAGTCATTCCTTTAATAAAATTATTAGTTGTATTTATTAATAAGTAATAATACGACTAAAATTACTCAGTATGGGTTTCTTCCTCTAAAATAACTGGCAAAAGTTAGTGAATAGCTAAGAAAAGCAATCACATGTAAAAATAAATGCAATAAAAAGGAGCCATATCTGAAGGATGAAAATTCAAAGCTTTTTTAAGATTAGTAAAAAATAAAATAAAATAAAATAAAAAAGGAGCCATAATCTCCCAGAACATACAATTCTAGAGTACTTCAAGAAATGTGGATTCATTTTTTTACCTCATTATGGTGCAACTCTACTTAGTATAATAGCAAAGTAACAACATCCTGCCCAATCATGGTGTATGCATCTTGAAGAAGTACCAGTTTATAAGCAATAAATAGCATCAGCTCTCAGAGAGCCTGGTTGAGTGTTCCTATACAGATTAATGTACAGATGACTAAGACATATTGTTATTTTCTTAGCAGATACAAAAAGGATGATATATTAATTTTCTGGGGTCTCTGATCATTAGAAAAGTGGGGACAATATGCAATATGACCTTTTTAGAATTGGCTGCTACAGCTTAAATCTACCCCGTAATGACAAGGCAATTTACTTATTTTTCCTTCTGTGTCATCAAGAAGATATTAAAATAAGCCCCTGAAGAGGGATCAATAAATTGGGTGTTTTGCCTGTACTACTAAGCAAGTGATAATGATTGATGATTTAACCGCAGGTCAAGTAGTACTATTGGTAGCCTACACCTGTAGCCATAGATAAGTGGTATAAATCTCGTAAAAATCAGAAAAATGAACTAGAAAACTCAACCCATTTCGAGTTGTGAATGAAGGAACAGATAAAGATGGGAATACATCAAAATAAGAAGAGTATGGTTGTATAAGGAAACACAAAAGGGAGTTTTATAAATACACATAATTTTTTTTCTCACTCTTTCACCCAGGCTAGAGTGCCATGGCATGCTCATGGCCACCGCAGCCTTTTCCTGTTGGGCTCAGGCAATCCCTCCACCACAGCCTTTCAAATAGATGGAACCACAGGTGCGCACCACCATGCCCAGTTAATGTTTTTGATTTATTGTACAAACAAGTTGCCCAGGCTGGTCTTGAACCCCTGGGCTCAGGCATTTCTCTTGCCTCTACCACCCAAAATGCTGGGATTACAGGCACGAGCCTTTGTGCCCGGCAGTACATGTAATTTTTTAAAAGCATTTAATATCCTCCTAAAATCATGGTGTTTATGTCTTCGTATTTTAAAGAAAATCATAGAGACTATCTTTGTTACATTGCCAACTTTCCGTAAAGACTGCTTTCTTCTATGCCATATAATATGAAAATTTTTAAGACAGTTTCATGTTTACATAAAAACTACAAATATATTCATGAAATTATAGTTATGGTGAAATTTTATCATCTCCCTTTTAGAAATTTAGATGAGCTGTAAGAAGTTTAAAAAGAGCATGGAGGAGACACTCAGACATTAAATAATTTGCTTTGAATCTCATCTCCATTTTAGCACACAGACCTATCCTGACAGTTCAGAAGGTAAATTTTTATTTTTTTATTTTTCTGGTCTTCTGTTTGCTTATTTTTCTTTGTTTGGTCTGTGGATATTTTAGTGAGGATTTACTTTAAAAGCAGTCCTGGTCCTTGTTGCTTTGCAATGTTTGAGAAAATGACTACAGGAGATTTAATGCTGTCTTGTTCATCAGTGTGAATCAGATAAAAGATTAAAAACAATACCTGGAGCTCAGCTCTCAACTTGGGTTTCTGTCTGTTGAATTTTAATTCCATGGTAAGAGTCTTGTTCAGACAGAAGGTAAATAAATAAATAAGTTCATAAATTCCACTGATTTCAGCAGGCTATGTCACTGGGGATGCATTATTTTTAAGCCAAAATATCATCAGTGTTTTATTACATGATTGCGTTAGAGACTTCAACCCCCGTGATTCCTCTTCCAAGACCAACACCACCTGTTTACCACACAAAAGCTTTGAGCGTTAAGAGGAGAAGCAAACAGAATAGTCTCAATTGGCAATTGGTTGCTAAGGATATGACATAGGTTCTTTCTTCGTTTGCGTCTTGTGTCTTTCAGACATTTTACCCCAGTAACTGGTTTCCATCTCCTCCTTTTCTATCTTGTCTTCTACTTTGGAGAACAAAGTAATGAATGTTAGGATTAAGATGTAAGTCACGAAATGTGAAAACTTATACAGCCTTTGTTCTGAAAGCACCAACATTTTTGCCTGTGAAGGGTGGAGAAATTTGTGAAGTGACTGTACTTACTCCTCACCTGGCTAGGAATGAGAAGAGTGTGGCGCTAACACCTGGCACAGAAATTACAGGTGCAAGCAATTATTGGGGATAGGGGCATTAAGCAGAAAACAATTATGCACATTTCATTCTAATTTAACGATACCCTCAGGTTTCTGGATCCTTGCCAGGCCAATTGCCTGAGTTGTAAAAACTGAGGCACCTGGCTTTTAAGAGTTAAGATACTCTTGTTTTACACTTGTTAACTGGCACAATGCAAAAGCCATGCAAAGTAAAGAATATGGCTTTCTTAGAAGCATGTTTCATAAATTTTACTACAAAAGTTTAATTTTTAAAATAGCACGATGGCATGTTTATGGGCTTTATTTTAATTTGTGCTGTCAAAGTTTTGTTTGCATATTTAAGATTTGTTTATCAGTGTCTCCTCTCAGGTGTCACAGATACGACTAGGAAGAAATATGATCTTAAGAACCTTATCTTATGAACCTTATAGTCTAGGAAGAACTGAATCTATACACCAATGACACATGTGTGATGAAAGCCATGAAGATGTCATGGGATTAGGCAACTACAGACATAATTTGGTTTGGAGGGGAAAGTATCAGAAAAATAAATTCTAAAGAAGTGGTTTTTTAAAATGGAGATTAAACCTGGGTGAGTTAGTGTGTGCCTGTCGTCCCAACTACTAGGGAGGCTGACTTGGGAGGATCACGTGAGCCCAGGAATTCAAGGCCAGCCTGGGCAACAATGAAACGGCCTTTCTGTAGTCTCCTTTTTCTAAAAAATAAGATTAAAAGATGAGTTGGTCAGATAAAGAGTGATAAAGGGTATTTCAAGCATCGATAATATCATGTACAAATGACCTCCCAGATAAGGAGGAACTTGTTACACAGGAAGAAATGAATTCAGGTCAGTTGGATATATGGCAAAATAAGGGAAAGGGAGATTTACTCAACAGGAAGCTAAAGATGAAAGAAGAGGTCAGTTTGCTTGGGACTCTAGACCATGATAAGTTGCTGCCCTTGATTCTAATATAATGGCTAAACTATTCAGGGATTTAAGCATGCACGTTTTAAGACCTATTTGATGCATTACTAGATCTGAGCACATACCAGGTACCAGTCATTATGCTGACGGTTGGAATATGAGGTAAATAGGAGATGGTCCCTATCCTTCAAGGAGTTCACCACCTTAAAAGGGAAACAGATAAGAAAATTTTCCATTTACAATAAAAAGTTTAATGCATTTAGATTTTGAACAGAGGCATGGGCCAAGTATTAGGGAAGATCAGAGAAGAAGCCCAGAAAAGGGTCTTTTTCAGCCTTTGAATGGGTCTTAAGGGTATGTCTATAGAGACTTGTATTTTACCCAGATCTGGAAGAACTTGCAGAAGTTATCAAAATTCTTTAAGGGTGAGAAGAACCTTCCAGGTAAAGGAAAATCATACCTGGAGACCTGTTTGGCATACTGAGAAGATTGCCTGTATATGAGACCAACTAGAGGAGCGTATAAGGAGAAGTGAGGCAGGAAATATGGGTTGAAATGTTTTCGTACCATCCTTTTCTCTTGTTAGGGGATGAGGAATATTAAGGGTTTGTATGTTGTATCACCTTCCATTTGTTAGAGAATATTTACCAAAGAAAAGTCTAGACCTTTGCAGCGAAAAAGAGCTATTAAATAGGCCAGGTCTCAGTAATACAAGCTACTGTCTTAACCATTTCTGTCTCTTTTCAAAAGTCTATGAGAATTTATATCAATTCAACAAAATGTTAATATATGCTTTAGGAAAAAGAACAGAGGAATATATATCTTAAGGTGCTCCCTTTTTCATTTTGGATCTGAGTGCACATCAACCTAAAAAATGGAATAAATTTTCAAAAAAGACATCAAATACTCAACAGAGAGGAAGAAAAAGGTCCCTATTTATCATGTTCCTGCAATAGCGGCTGAGTGATATATTGTGATTACAACATTTTTTTTAATTGGCAGGCTTCTGAGATGCTATGGGAATTGGTGACAAGATGATGGATCAGTTTCTCCATATTGGCTGGTTGATCCAACAAACCTAAAGCAGATATTGACATTTGTCATTCAGCATTGGAGCCCTACAGACAACTCTGCTGATTAGTCAAACACTTCACCTCCCTTTAATTAATGTTTTAAGAGCAGAGCTTCACAGAGACGCTCAAGGGAGCAAAGTTTTACAATATAATGAAAAAGAAGAGTTCTAGAGTACCAGTTGAATAAGAAGCAAGTGTGGGGGGAAAGGAAGAAATCAATGACAATGTTTGAACAGCTTAACCCTGATGGCCCTTGTATGTTAATAGATTATTTATGCATTACTTTGCCAGTGAGAAGAAATTAGTATGATTAGCATTTTCTGTTTATTGACTGCTCGTCACAAATTGGGAAAATGTTTACATGTATTTTTGTTTATCACCTTGAAAAATCATTGACAACAAAGGGCAGGACAAGAATTCATTCTCCCATACAAATGCAAAGAATTTTACCCTAAAGAAAAAAAGTGTAAATGAACAGAAATACATTTCTCACTGTGTTGTGAAGAAAAGGGAAACTATTTTATTTCCAGAGAAAAGCCTTTTAAAATAGGTGGTTAGAAAGGAGCTTTGAAGTTTGACATGAGTCTAATCTCATTCTTTAGTTAATAGTCAAGGATTTTCAAAGAGTTCTTATGATGTTGGCAGAAACTGTTCACCCCTTCTTTGTCTTCCCCCACCCTGATCATTTCGAAGTTTTCTTCACCATACAACTTCAATTATGCCATGTTTTCGAAGAGAGCTGCAAGCTAATCCTGTAATAGAAATTGAAACAGATGTTTAGGGAAGCATTCAGAAAGTGTTCAGATTTCTACTTTAAGTACCTTAAAAACTTACAGATATATGTTAGGTGTTATCATTTAGGAAAAATAAATGTTAGGGTTGAAGTCACACCCCTGCTATATTAAGCAACCTTATCAGGAGGGACCAAATGCAGGATCTCAGACCTGAGATAGATTTCTAATTGTTCTGTCTTGGTTTTTGACAACTTGAAGAAAGTATAGACTTTGGAGAAAGATTGTGATTTGAATCTCAGGTCCCTTAATTTCCAGTAAGCAACTTTTGGTATGGCTTAGAAAATTAAAACACCCTGGGATGTTGTAAGGTTTTTAAAAATCTCTTTCTCTTTCTCTTCTTCCTACCTGAACGCATAGTTTATAACCCTTCCTAGTTTTGCCCCCATCCTTGATTGCTTTAATAAAACGGGCAGAGCAGAGGATTATAACACTTCATATTGTTGTTAATTAAGGCTCTAACTTTAAAGGAATATAATAAAGTTATTTATTCTTATCGAAACAATCCACTGGATTCAAGAAAAGACTATGAATTTGGAAGTCACATTGTTGAACAATCAGTGCTCAGGAATCATATGCCTGAATAAGGGCCCTGTTACCTGTTACATTTTCTTTCTATGAAAGAACCAAAGGTCTTTTCTACTTCTAGAATATGCTCTTCTGAAATATAGTCTTGATAATCGGAAGGAATTCTAATGTTGGACATCTGTAGCTCTCTAAGGTTAAAGAAAATAGTATCAAAACAAAAGTTATGCTACAAAACCAATTTGGAAAGAAAGGTTAATATGTACAAAGGTTTGCATGTAGAACTCACTGTTGAAAACACCTTGAAGAGAACACTAAAACTAATTGTGTTTAATATATGTAAATTTAATTCTCATTTTATCAAAACATATGCAATACACATATATTTTCTAAAGTCTGGCAATACTACAAATCTTATCTTAAAAATCATTAAAAATAATATCATTTTAAAAGACATCTACTTTCTTTTCTTTTCTATTCTTTTTTTTTTTTGAGTTAGAGTCTCACTATGTCACCCAGGCTGGAGTGCAGTGGCACACTCATTGCCACCACAGCCTCGACCTGCTGAGCTCAAGTGACTCTTGCACCTCAGCCTTCCAAGTAGCTGGAACTACAGGCATGCACCACCACGTCCGGCTAATTGTTTTTATTTATTGTAGAGATGAGGTCTCACCAAGCTGCCCAGCCTGGTCTTGAACCCATTGGCTCAGGCAATCCTCTCACCTCGGCCTCCCAAAGTGCTGGGATTACAGGCATGAGCCACTGTGCCTGGCCAAGACATCTACTTTCAACTTTTTTGATTTTCCAGTTTTTTATACTCCTGCTATTTCTTGACTTTCAATTTTAGCCATTATTTGTTGACTTTCTACTACAGAGAATCAGAATGTAGATTTCTTTCACTGTACCTATATATACTTGCACATTATCCCTTTTCCTATCCTGTCAAATGTATCACAAGTTTTAGCTAAATCAATATTCAGTGTTTGCTTCACTATAACTATGGAAGTCTTATAAACAGAGGAACTACACTGTATCTTATGATTTTAAATATGCATATTTAAATATAGAACATTTTATTTTCCCTGAATTTAACTATTGTCTACATACACATACACACACACACACACACACACACATACACACACACACACACACACACACACACACACACACACGCACATATACACAAACACACTTAGTTTTTTATATGCTGCCCACCAATCTGGCAACTCTACTTCTTACTTGACTTTCAAGACCCACCTTACATAGATTAAATTACTTTTTCTTGATACAGGACCTTGAGGATATCAATTTAAAAACACGAATCATGCTAGCTTAAAGGAAATTCAGTCTTGAGATAATATGAGAGCTGTCTCAGTCCATTTTATGTTTCTGTAACAGAATGCCAGCGACCATGTCATTTATTTTAAGAAGATACTTATTTTGACTCACAGTTCTGAAGGCTTGGAAGTCCAAGACTGGGCAGCTGCATCTGATCAGCTCGAGGTGAGGGCCTCATGCTCGTCATAAGAGAGAGGCAGAGAAGCAGAAGGGAAAACAGGCACGGATGGAAGAGACAAAACATGAAGGGCGACCTTACTTTATAAAAACCCACCCTTGAGGTAACTAATTCAGTCCAATGAGAGTGAGAATTCACCCACTCCCACAAGAATGCATTAATCTCTTCATAAAGGCAGATCTCTCATGACCCACCTGCTTCTTAAAAGACCCACCACATTTCAACACCATTACATTGGGACAGACCATCTTCAAACCCTAGCAAGAGCTTTCCATAACCCTGAACAATTTCTCCCCTGTTCTTTGGTGTGAGAAATTGATGAGGTGCTTTTCAGTGTTAATGTAGGAATCTATGAAATGTAATTTTTAACAGTGACCTCTGGTGATCTATCTCCTTGAACCAGATGGCCACCTTAAAGCTCCTACTACAAAGAAATTTGAAAAATCCCACCGATACTTCATTGTTGGAATGTAGCCTCTTTCTTTTTGCTATCTCTCTAGCTGTTTAGATTGGGTATGGGAGAGAAAATTTCTGTGGCAATTTAAAGACAGGAAAAAAAGGAGAGAGATCCAGGATGTGACTTGAGAGAAACCAAGGACTGTAACAGCTGATGCAGAAATAGTCAAAGATCACAGAAAAAAAAAGCCAATTTTTATTCCCCACATATCTGGATCTTTTATCCATGTCATTATTTTCATGCAACCCATCGCCTGGAAGTTTTAATCTACTGGCAGGTAAAACAGACCTACTAAATCAGACCTCTGAAGTTTGAGGGCACTGGTAGAGGGGGGTAACTGATAATAAACTTGACAGAAAGCTAAAGCCTTAAGTACATCTCTTTATTCACAATCAGAGAGGGAAGTTTGGGTTTTGAATTCAGGGGAAAAAAGGAAAGATAGCAAAACAGAATAAAAAACCCCAAGGCAAGAGGGAAATAGATGTTTATTGGACAAGTATAGTTCTGGGGTGGCAAACAGTTCATTATGACTCAAGTATAGAGTACAAATTTAGAATAAACTTTGAAGGTATAAGCAGGAAAGAAATGATGGTTTCTTCTGAGGCCTCTCTCTTTGGCTTTCAGATGGCAATCTTCTCATAGTATTCTCATATAGCCTAGTCCTCACCTGTGTGTGTTTGTGTGTGTTTGTCCCTGGTGTCTCTTCTTCTTCTCATAAAAACACCAGTCAGATGGGACTTGAACTTAATAGCCTCTTGAAGGACCTTATCTCCAAGTGTGGTGACATTATGAGGTCCTGGGAGCTGACACTTCGACATATGAAATTTGGGAGAACAAAGTTACCCCATAATAGTCCTATTTTATAAGTCTTTATATGAAAGAGTAAATTACTAACGCCAAAATGTAATCTGTCATTATCAGTCTTTTCCAAATATTTTATGTACATTATCTAGTTTAAACCTCACAACAAATCTGTGAAGTAGGCATGTAAAAAAAAAAACAAAAAACTAAATGTGTTGCTAAAACAGAGGGTTTGGGTACCAATCTAAGGTCAAATAGCTAGAAGCTAAAGAAACCAGTATTAAAACCCAGAATATAGCCAGCATTCACCCACTAATTTCCAATCTGATGATACTTCCTTCTCTAAGATGACAAAACTGACATGTATATTTTGCTTCACAAGCAGTTTTGCTATGACTGTTCACTGTGAACCCTAACCCTAACCCTAACCCTAGTTCAACAAGCATTGGCTACAAGTTCTTCCTTCCCCTGAGCTGAGGGGTTCTTTTTTTCAGTGGTCTTGAAGATAGGCTTAATTGAGGAGCACAGTTCTCTGTGCAAGATACTTTAAACACTTCAAAATAAACTCACTTGAAGCAGCAATGAGGGAAAAGTTAGAGCAAGTTTTGTTTTTTTTCTCATCATTAAAGAAAATAAAATGTGTGCACCAGAACACAAGCTTAGAAGCAGATCAAGGATGAGTGCTTTCGGAACAGAGGTAACTAGTTACTTCCTTACTCCTGCAGCTCCATTTGGTCTATGAGTTCAATAATATTCTGTAAAACCACAAAGAGTTCAGCAAGGCGTGATGTTAAGGTATGTGTCTTGGGAGAAAAGATCTGAGAGAATTAATTTGTTGTTTAGAGGTAAAGATCAGTTCCTGTAGGTTAGCTGTTCTATTTCAGGCTTGGAGGGAGAAGTGATTAACATTTCTTTCTGTTCTAGCAGATTGTGGAATGAGACAGGAAATAAACAGAGGGAAGCATCAGGTTTCTTACAGACAGAAATCAAAATCAAATGGGAGCTAATGAAACTCCAAAAAGACCATCCAGGCATTAATTTGGCCCATATAGCAAAAGATAACTCCAGCGAATGATCTGACTCACTTTTAAGGCAAGATCTCCATGAAATGGTAAGTAGTGTGAATGTTTTTTAAAATATATGTTTTAAGAATTATAGTTTATTAATATATTTTATTTGTAACAGATGTAATAAAATAGAAGCATGTAATAACAAATATTAAAGTTTTTTTAACTCCTTCCTAATCTCACTTTCCTCTATGGAGGACTCTACAATTATTAATTTCACATATACTTTTCCAATTTTTTCCTATGCTTTTATATGTAAGTACACACATATCTACTTTTTATTTTTTTAGACACAAGTAAGGCCATAGCCTGCATATTGTTTCACAACTATCTTTTTATGCTTTATGATATCATTTTTCTCACATTTCTTAATGTGGATTGACCATAATTTATTAGCTTTACCCTATTGCTAGTTATTAAAGCATTTATTTATTATTTTTCTTATTTAAAATGATACTGAAATGAACATCTGTATAAGACAGAGTTCTAGAAGCAAAATTATAGAGTCAACGATGCAGGAATAAATTTTAATTCTGTTTTCTCAAAAGTTTACATGTCTTCCTTCCTACTGCTGGGAATACAGCACAGTTGTTAAAAGGGCGGACTCTAGAACCAGTCTACTTAGGTTCAAGCTAGAGCCTTGACACCTCTGAGCATGCAGTCTTGGGCAAGATATTATTTCTCTGTTTACTTTAGTTTTCTCATCTGTAAAATGTGAACAATAAAACATTGTTAATAGTAAATACTGTTGTGGTTTTGGGGGAGATAGTGATGTTGGAAGCACATTTCTGTCACTCATAAGCAGACCCAGAACATTTACCATATACAGTAAGGAAGGGACTGGCAGTAGCAGGACACTGCCGGGGGAGGGAAGGAGGGCAAAAACAAAAAAAGTGCCAACTACATTGTTTTCAGTTTTGCTTGGTCACCTGCATCCCATGACTCATTACTGGGAATATGCATACCCTTCAGAGACCAGCCTTGGCCAGAGGACACTCCCTGAAGGAGGAAGCAGAAAGAAGTCATGTACAGGGGGAAACAGTCTATATCTGGACACTAACTTACTCCCAACTAATTTTATATATATAATTTTAACGTAGCAAGACATCTTGCTATGTTGCCCAGGCTGGTCTTAAACTCCTGGGCTCAAGCAATTCTTGTACCTCCTCAACCTCCCAAAGTGCTGGGATTACAGGTGTAAGCCACCGCTCCTGGGCTCAAGCAATTCTTCTACTTCATTCTCCCAAAGTGTTGGGATTACAGGTGTGAGCTACCACATCCAGCCATAATGGCTATGATAAAAACAAACAAACAAACAAACAAATCATTTCTCTTATACACCGCTGGTAAGAATGTAAATTAATACAACCAGCGTGAAAAACAGTATGAAGATTTCTAAAAATGGAATCACCACTTGATTCAGCAATCCCACTACTAGTTATCTACCCAAAGGAAAATAAATTAATATATCAAAGAGACACCTGTAGTCGCATGTTTTTTCCAGCACTATTTACAATAGCAAAGATATGGAATCAACCTAATTGTCCATTAATGGAAGAATGGGTAAAGAAAATGTGGAATTTTATTTGGCTGTAAAAAAGAATGAAATCATTTCATTCACATGGATGGAGCCAGAGGCCATTATCTCAAGTGAAATAAGCAAGGTACAGAAAAACAAATATCACATGTTCCCACGTACCTGTGGGAGCTAAAAAAAATTGATCACATGTAGGTAAAGAATGAAAAGATAGATAACAGATTTGGGAAGGTAAATGAGAGAAAGGAAGGAGGATAAAGACATGTGAGTTAAAGGGTAAAAACATACACTGAGGTAGAAGAAATAGTCATTGTTTCATAACAGAGTAGGATGACTATACTTAAAAAAAATATACTCAGGTGAAGAACACCCTAAATACTCTGGTTTGATTACTAGGTATTATATAAATTAAAAAAAAAAACAAAACAAAATAAAGCCTGTAATTTTGATATGTTAAGTAATGAAGGTGAAGTGCTTCCCAGTCCCTGCCTGTTAGGACATTCTCCTCTTTTGTTTCTGAAAATCAGTTCTAATAAACGACAAACAGTTATGTTAAAAAAAAAAATTCTCATGTACCCCATACATTTGCACAAATAAAAAGAAAGAAAAAATAAACATCATTACTATTTTAAAATAAAAAATATATATAATTTTTTAAAAGGTAAAATACCTTAAAAAATATATTTGTGAACTCAGAGAAATAAAAAAGTTAAATACAAAAAAAGAGAAACATTATTACTATTGTTTAATTAGGGATTCAATGAAAATTTAACAGAAAAGATTTTAAAAAGCAGCACATTTCTGGATTGCAACTGGATAGATTAAAATTCCAACTTGCTTCTTGTAGTTTTATGATCCTGGTGAGTTGTTTAAACTCTCTGTGACTTGATTTTATGATCTGCAAAATAGGACTAAAAAAAGTTACTCAACTTATATAAGATTTTTAAGAATATTTCATATATGTATATCATTGCCTGGTACTAGTAATCATTTTGGAAGTATTGCCTATCAGTGTTATTACTATGAACATGTCAACTTTTTCTACTTCCTGACCCACACTGGATATTTTCAAACTTTACTTTTTTTAACCTGCAAATGTGTAGAAAATTTTTAAAAAATTTGTTTGTTTTTGATTCTTGATAAGGTTGTAACTTTTTATAGGTCCTGGTCATTTGTAATTCTCTTTTGAATTATTTGCTCATGTTCTCATCA
The DNA here is from genome assembly GCF_000164805.1 of Carlito syrichta. Classification (NCBI taxonomy): domain Eukaryota; kingdom Metazoa; phylum Chordata; class Mammalia; order Primates; family Tarsiidae; genus Carlito; species Carlito syrichta. Next base: position 362,166 of record NW_007258379.1, on the reverse strand, counting down.
ATTTTTATGTTATCTGTTTATTATTATTTAAGAGTTGTAAAATATCTTCTTAGCATTAAACCTTTGTGCATTATACATATTTTAGCAAATTTCTTCCATTATATATCTATTCTTTAATTTTACTCTAAGATTTGTAATCATACAGAAGTCTTCAATTTTTTATACAAACAAATCTATTGGCTTTCTCTTTTATTGCTCTGGAAATTATGACTTGCTTAGGAAGTTCTCTTATACTCATGTAAAAATACATTTTCTTCTGATGACTTTTTGTTACTTTCGTCATTAGAAAAATAATTCTTTAAAACATACTAAACTTAGTTTTACTTATGTAATGTGATTGGGCTACAACTTCATTTTTTTTTCCATATGGTGAGTTGATGGTCAACAAGAAAATCTTTCTTATCTAGCTACACACACACACACACACACACACACACACACACACACACACACTCACTCACTCTCTCTCTCTCTCTCTCTCTCTCTCTCTCTTCTGGACTTGCTTCTCTTCTATTAATCCATTTGCCTATTCTTATTGCTATCCCACATTGTTTTACTTTCAATGCTTTTGTAATCTTTTTAATAAAAAAAAATTTCCAACTCTTCTTTTGATATTTGACATGTTGACATTGGAACCAAACTCATCTTCTAACTCCAAATTCAAAGACCTTTGTAATAAAGCACAAGGACTTCGGTTTTATTATCTTTTGTTGTTGTTGTTGAGAATTGCAGAAGGTTAGGAGTCAATATGCAGGCTTTGAAGCCAATCCCTAATTTTTCAGTACGATTGGAGAGATCCCAGAAAGTGAAGCCCCAAAAGAAGGTTAGTTAACTGGTTGGTCTTATGAAACAGTAAGACATATTTACTAAACTTTTCCAATGAGACACTTCAATTATGTTATTTTGTTTAATCCTCCTGCACTGCTGTGGAATGAACATTTTCATCCCCATTTTCTAGAAGAAATGTGGAGTCTTAGAAGTAAAGTAACTCACCCCAGATCTCACAGCTCACAAGTCCTAAAGTCTAGGATTCAAATTCAGAACTGTATGAGCCCACAATTTTAAAATGAGATTACCATAAGTTTTACTTTAGTTTTTCTTTTTCTTTTTTTAAATTCACATCTGGCACTACCATACCTTTATGCCTATTTTCTAAGGACATATGGGCCTATAATACAAACCAGGCTGAAACTATAGTGCTGGAAATGTTTTACAGATGTCAGATCCTGGCTGTTCTCTTCATTTCAAAGTACAAGGGGGAACCCCAAAAAACTGGAATTATCTTTTGGAGCGTGGAATGCTTATAATACCCTTGGAATTTGTTCCTCCAGATGAAATGGTAAACCAAAGTTTTATCTGGAAGTTTTGAGAAGGTTGCATCATGATTTGCGGAAGAAACATCCCAAGTTGTGGCAAACAGGTGACTGGTTCTTCCACCATGACAGTGCACCTGTCTACACCATGCTGGATATTCAACAGTTTTTGACTAAAAACATCATGATCCCATACTCCACCCTCCCTATTCATTTGATCTCACCCCCAGCAACTCTTTTTTTTGTTTTCCCAGGTGAAAAAAGTTCTCAAAAGGAAACATTTTGCTGATGTGAAAGAGGTGAAACAAAAAACATCAGAAGCACTAAAAGGCATCAAAATTTGTGAGTTTAAAAACCCTTTTGAGCAGTGGAAAAAGTATCTTGATAGGCGTATTGCATTAAATGGAGGGTACTTTGAAGGTGACTGAAGTCTAAACATGTAAGGATAAATGCACAATTTTTACAAATAAATTCTGAGGGGTTTTTTAGGCCCCCCCTATATAAAGAATATATAGGACAAGAGTTGGGACCATAAAGGTTAGTATTTTAGGCTTTATGGAGCATGTAATGCCTGTGTAACTAATTAACTCTGTTGTAGTACGAAAGCTGTCATAGGTCATACATAAATGTGTGTGACTACATCCCAATATGTGTCAATAAAACTTTATTTATAAAAAAAGGTAGCGAACCAGTTTTGACTTATTCTTAATTTATGGATCGCTAACATAGGGGACTTACAGTGGCTTTTGAGGTAGCCTACTTTCTTTTCCTTTTATAATTTCCACTTTGGTTCGACAGTTAAATTCAGTCAACATTTATTTAACATCGGTTGTGCTTTGCTGAACTAAGAACACGTGTGGAAAAAAATACAATTCCTGCTCTCAAGAAGCTCAAATTCCTTGTTTCATATTCTTTTCAGAAAAAAACTTGCTTGCATTTTTTTCCTTTGCAATGTTAATGCAAAACTTTGTTTAGTTGCATTGCTTTGGTCTTTTCTTAATTGTCATGTTTATTAGATAATAATAGCTTTTATTTCTTGCATATAGCAACTTTTGTACACTCTTTTTAAACATTGTATCATTGAATAAAATGTATATTAAATAAAGAAAATATCATATTTAATGACAAACTAGCTGCAGAGATTACTTACCTTTGCTGTCATTTTAATTGTGCCTTGTGAATTGTAATAAAAAGGACTGAATTCTTTCTATTCATGAATTCATCTACAATTCAACCTGGTGGTTTGCTATTATCAAAGTCTTCTTTAAAAGTCTTAGTGAATACATATGTATGATCTCTCCAAGGACAATTTTATTTGATTCATCTTGCCACCAGCTCCTATTGCATATGTAACTTCAATAAAATTCAGAGAATAATGAGGTAGTATGGTCCACTGGGCAGAGCAATTACTGAGCTTCATGAACTTGCTAATTCTTTCAGAGGTTCTTAGAAAACTCTTCTGGGTTCTGTGGACTTGAGTGACATTCTTGTGCCATCCTCAAAGTATCAGGGAGATTGGAATTCCACGGTGATTCTCTTCCATGTAGCTAGACCCTGGCTCAGAGTTTTAGTAGAATTCCGCAGGCAGTCTACCCACAAAGTCTTTTACAGATCTTTGCTTTTAATGTGTCCCTCAAACTACTTCCAAAAGCAAAGAAAAATAAAAGGTGTCCATTACCATTTAGTACTTTTTGTTAGTCTTTTGAGGAAAACAAATAAATAAAAAATTACAAGACTTTCTTATTTTTCCTGAAATTTTGCCTCCTATAGGATTTATAAAAATATACACTATGCAAACTCCTGCCATAGTTTTCATAAATAAGAGGGCTTCAGCCATGCAACAAGGAGTTTGCACCACTGACCAATGTAAAGTTGAATAATCTGCTCTCACTTTTGTTTATCACATAAGTGAGTTTATTTTTTTTTATGTGTGGGAATTGATAGAATGGTTTGTGCTTGGCCACATAAAATGCAGTCTTTGAACTGCTTAAGACAGAAGGGAGTATTCTTCACAGGAGTGAAGAAGAAAGGCAAATGAGAAGAAGCCAGGTACATTGCAAAGACATACTATACATGGTTCAGAGTAAGTATTAAATTAATAGAATCTGTTATCGTTAGATATTGATTTGTAATTATTTTTATCATAAGTAAAAGTCCTCACAAGCAAATTCTTTCTTTAACGTATATTCATAAAGTTATTATTATTGCTAAAATCTGTGCTATAGCTGTTTTGCTATAACAATGATATAAATACATTTTCTGTCCTACGGAATTTTAAAGTTCAGAGAGGAAGATAGCCATACAAATATGATATGGCAAACTCGCAAAAATGTTCACTATAGGAGTTTGCTCAGGGTTTTCATGGGAAGAATGTTTAATCTAGAGGTAGGAAGGAGTTAGAAGAGGCTTGCAGAGGATGTGGCCATGGCTAAACTGAGAACAAAAGTACAGATAGAAAGAAACTAGCTGATGGGGTAAGGAAAGAAATATCATTTAGACAATAGGAACTTCATATGCTGTTTTTGCTCATTCTGGAAAACCAAATATTTCAGATGAAGAGTAGGAGGAGGGACTGATACTAGCTGCATCCAGAGGCAAAAGCAGAGAAAAAACACCAAGGTTCTTGTTGCCAGACTAAGGAGTTTGGCATTTATCGTGAGAACGGTGGACCTTTCAGGCAAAGGAGCTCTCTAGAGTAAGGTACACCCATTTTTTACAGGTGAGAAAACTGAGGCTCAGAGGTGACACATCATATTACAAAATTAAGAAGGGATTCTATTCTGTTACTCATAGCATGATGACACCTGAAAGCTTCTGTTTTCTGCATCATTTAGAAAAGACAAAATATGTGGAAGCTAGAGTTGTACTCTTTATTTGAAAATGGAGTCCAGAAAAATAGGTGAACTTAAAATAATTAAGTTCCTGTCCTAACCTTCCCAAATCACTATGCTTTTCCTAGTGCAGGAGTGGTGCATGCAAAATGAAAGACTCAAACACCCTTACATCCAGGTCACTCACCCCAACCCAGAGTTACCAGTTCAGCCACTGTGAAGAGCAGTGTAAGAGATTTCTTGCAAACTGTCTTTTCCACAGTGTTAGGATATATTTTTGAGAATTTTTTTTTTTTTAAATCTCTGGGGGAAGATAAAAAATGTAAAAATGTCTAAGATTTCATGAACATTTCTAGGGAATGTGAAAAGAATATGATCAACTATACTCTTAGCACTAGCTTTTCTTGACTTTAATTACAAAAAGGAAAAAGAAATTCATAGAAGAAGACAAATTGAGTGCCTTCTGTTTTTCTAGTTCTGTACTTGGTATTTTATGTAATTATATTTAAACCTACCATTAACATTGCCAATTGAAAGGCAGTCACAAATAATAAGTGACAAACCATATTCTTTTAAGATCACATCTTGGTGTGACTTAGCAGTGGAAGAAATGGTGTCCTAGTCTTCTGAAAAGGAAATGGAAATAGCAAAAGTAACAGAGATTTGCTGGTACATAGATAACTACCCGTGAGGAGCAGTGCAACCATTTTTTCAACATACAGCATAGCAATTGAATGACTCTGATCCAGTCCTCATTGGAATCTACGTTAAGGACAATTCAAAAGAGAATGACTTGGGGAATAGCCCACCCGTCAATAGGTCGGTTTACCACTTTACAATATGGAAGACAAATGAATTGATAGTGTTGGGACATAGGACTCTAGTTTATATTCATGAGGTTCCCAAGGGAATATATTTTAAAAGTATAAAAATTCATTTATGGTAACTTGGAAAATGTTATTATTTCTCTGTTAAAAGACTCTTCTTTAGAGGAAAATAAATGTGATTTTCTTAAGTTCACCTCAAAAAAACTCCCTCAAATCCATATATGTATGAATTACAGAAACTTCTGTTACTTTCTATGGTTGTTGAGGTGAGATTTTGCAGCCGATCTGTCTATTCTCTTTTAAAATGCCTTTGCCTTTGGTTTTCTACAAGTTCAATATTATATATCTGCATGTATCTATTTGTGTTTATCCCATTTGGAATTTGTTATGCTAACTGAGTCTGAAGATTCATGTAGTATGTTTCATCAATTATGAAAAATTATCAGCTGTTATCTTTTCTAATACCGTCTTTCCCTATGCATTCTTTTTTAACTCCATTAGATATATGCTAGGTCTTCTTTTTCTACCTTAATTTTTTAAATATTTTCCATGTTTTTGTATCTCTGATATAAAGTTTTTGATATAAAGTTTATTCTGATCTATATTGAAGTTCATTATTTATCTTTTTTAGTTCTGTCTAATAGAGCCATTAGATTTTAATTGCATTTGTTTTATTTTGTACCTACAATTACTGTTTATTTTTTTCTATATTGGCCTGGTTTTTATTTTTAATATTTTATTCTCTTTTCAAGTTTTGATAACTTATTATATTTGCCCAAGCATTTTAAATATATATAGTCTGTGTGTTATATCTAATTTTTTTAAAATCTGGATTTTTGTGAAATCTAATTGTATTTACTTTTGGCTGAAGTGGCATAATTTCCCATGTGTTTGTGGGGTTTGTTTTTTTTTTTTTTGAAGGGGTGTATTGTGATCTTATCCGTGCTGTAGATTTATCTGTGAGAACCTAGAATTGTTTGAAATGAGGATGAACCCTGAAGAGATATTTTTCATTTGTTTTTGTTAGATGCCTTTGAGGTAGTGGCAACTAAGAATTTACCTGTGTTACTTTTCAATGTTGAAATTTCTAGGTCTACTTGCCAGACGCGGTGGTTCATGCCTGTAATCCTAGCACTTTGGGAGGTAGAGACAAGAGGATTGCCTGAGCTCAGGGGTTAGAGATGATCAGCTTGAGTAACATGGCAAGACTTCGTCTCCATAATAAATCCAAAAACTTAGCTGAGTATGGTGGCACTTACCTGTAGTTCCAGCTACTAGAAGGCTGAGGCGGAAGGATCGCTGGAGCCCAGCAGGTCAAGGCTGTGGTGGCCGGGATCGTGCCACTGCACTCCAGCCTGGGCAACAGAGTGAGACTCTGACTCAAAAAAAAAAAAGAAATTTCTAGGTATACTTAAGCCAAACTTGCATCAGGAAATATCTCTAATACTGAGTTCTTGAGATAGACTTTTAATTTTCTTAGCAGATTGCAAGATAAGGTGGACAAGTTTCCTTGTCAACAACTTTCTTTTCTCATGGATGTTTTTAGTCTACTTTTCAATGAGGGCATAGTGCTTCTCAGTTTCTGCCCTTTTGAAGTAGCCTCTATTCTCACACATTATGTTGTTTGGGCTCAAGGTCATTTATACCGTTCTGGGCACAGCCATTAAAACCTGAACTTCTTGGTTACTGAGATTGACAAGTTCCCCTAAGGCATCTAGAGTTTTAGCATCAGCCTGCCATTCTGATTTCTATCACTCTTTTGAATTCCGGCCTCTGGAGACTAACCTTACTTCCCAGTGAGTTCAGTTATGCGTTTAGAAAAAATATTTGTTATATTTTGTCTAACATTACTAGGTGTTTTGCATTGAGAGGTTTTTGAGAATCTAGTTTAAAACATTGCCAGAAACAAACCCAGAAAGCAGGAATTGGAGGCCTTTGATGACCTGTTCTGAAATCTTCGTGGCATTCATTATATCCAGTACTCCCAGATGTCTGCCAACCAGCTCAGATTTTGGGAGCTAGAATTAGCTTATCTCTTTCTAATGCTTCAGTTTACATGAATTTCACAAATTAGAGGGACCACAGCAAGAATATTGGGCACTGGAAATATTTGTGTTTTTTTTTTTTTTACAATTACCTAGTTAGCTGTAGGAAGTAAAATTAAGTTCAGAGGTAGAAAGTGAGGGATTTAAATTTTTTAGCCTTAAGGTAATTATTTCCTTAGAGAAAATGGAGAAGAATTTTAACGTCTTTCTGCTTGTCTGCATATTTTATCACATTCAATTTTAATATTAATTTTTATAGATTAATATTTATTAATAGTGAGAATATTGATGAGGAATTTTGCATATAGTGAAAGAAGGGGAAGCTGAAGATGCAAAAAAATAGCAAGGACTTCATTCAGTGAAAATGGTGGTGTTCTCTTGTCCTATCCCCTTCCACGTAGCAATCACAGGATGTATTATTGCTGAGAATATGGCAGACTCAGTATGTTTTTCCCTTCATCAATCCAGAGAGTGAGCACTATTTTTATTAATAAGATAACGTTTAAAAATAAGCATACTTTAACTGCATGTAAAAGAATTGATAGGTTATATGTGCAAGAATATAAATGTGAACTTGTTTGCAAAATATTGCTGTATTCACAGAGACCTTACCCAGACCAACAAGCACAGCATGATGTAGGTACAAGAACATCCAACTAGGTTGGACTGTTGTTTGGAACTTTCATTTCAGAAAGTAGAACAAGTGAAGTTCTGTTACATGATTCACTGAGTTTTTCTTGTATTCCAACCTGTGTTATCTGGCCCCGAAGTCTGACCTCCCTCTTTTCTTAGTTAACTCATGCCAAACCAGAGAATCAGATAGCAAATAGTGTAATAGGCTGCATCAAAACATATTGATCACTATTCATGTGACTGTAGAATATTAAATGTATTCTCTTTCTGCATCTAGATTATAACAAATATAACCAGCTTCACCAGGCAGGATTAGGCCGACACACTGCACAAATCAATAGGAATTATTCATAATTTGCACAACTGTATAGTATAGGGTAGTCCTTTCTGGAGAAAAAGATACAGTCATGATTCTTATTCACACTTTTTCCATTATACAAAAATCTCAGAATTCTTCCTCCCATCAAAGTTCTGCCTGGCCGGGCTCGGTGGCTCAGCCTGTAAACCTGCGCCTTTGGGAGGCTGAGGTGAGTGGATTGCCTGAGCCCACGGGTTCGAGACCCACCTGGGCAGGCGAGACCTCATCTCTACAATAAAATCAAAAAATCAGGCGGGTGTGGTAGTGCACTGCCTGTAATTCCAGCTACTTGGAAGGCTGAGGCGGGAGGATCGCCGGAGCCCAGCAGGTCGAGGCTGCGATGGCCAGGAGCGGCCACTGCACTCCAGTCTGGGCAACAAAGTGAGACTTCAACTCAAAAAAAAAAAAGTATCTGCCTGTCTTCCTCCCTCCATACTTCCTTTTCCTCCTCTCTCCTTCTTTCCCCCCTTCCTTTCTTATTTCAGTCAGAATAATCCTGGATGGAGGACTTGTCCAGTTTCTGTCAAACTCAGTCCTGCTTACTGATGACTCAGAGACTCATCCATCACCATCTGAGAACTGATAACACTATACCAAGATAGGCTGTCGCTGCTGACACTTAAGGTAGCAACACAGCCTGAAACGTCAGCAGGTAGGCCTGGCCCATGGCTGAGGTTACAGCTACTGCCCTCTCAACTACTGGCTCTCCATAACCTGCTCACGCTCAAGGCAAATCCTCATCACTCCAAATGACTTGTTGTGGGTGTCCAGGGCATATTCTGGATGCAGTGACCCTCCTGTCACTCTGAGTTGGAGCTCTTGAGGATCTGACATATGCAAAGGGCTGTTGTTAGCCAATGTCTTATGGAGGGAGATGCTACCACTGCTACTAATTTAACTTTTGCAAAATTTGATGCTGTCACTTTTCATCAGCATCAATTATCAGGGAACACTATTGTTGCTCAATATTCAGAAGACAAATAAGAGGAGACTTCTTTCAGTGTCATTTTGGATAATTGTTATCTTTTACCTCTGCTAGAGTGTGATTCCACAAATGTGATTTTTTTTCTTTATGTTCACATGTGTAGTCGTCATTTTCAAAGCACTCTCATGGTACTAGAGCACTTGGGTTTAGAAGAAAAGCATCATTACTGCAACATGTCATATTGAATTGAAAGTGGATGTCATCACTTTTCTTATGATGAATATTTTCTTGAAGATACTAGCTTTTCTTGGACATTATCTCATTGCATCAGAGATATGCTCATTTCAAAAAAGGTGGACCTTTTTCTCTTCTTCTTTGAGTGCGGACTTAACAAATGTATCCCAATGCCCTAAAAGAAGAGTTTAAAAAGTTGTTTTTCGTATTTTGCTTAGAGCATTGGGTATCTACTTGCACTAAATGTAACAGATCACTCAGATTAATTCTCACAAGAAAAAGAAAGAATTTGCTCCAAAGTGAGTTGTAGACAGAACTGCTTGGCATAGATATGGCTGGCAACGTTTGTATAGCACTTTGTGTGTGTGGGGAGAGAGAGACAAAGAGAGAGAGAGAGAGAGAGAGAGAGAGAGAGAGAGAGAGAGAGAGAGAGAGAGAGAGAGAGAGAGAGAGAAAACAGAAACCAAAAAGATTTTTTTTTAACCTTACTAAATACCCTGTGAGAAGAAGGTGTTATAGCACCTAGCCTGCTATCTATTCATTCTATTTACCAGAGAGATGCCCTGAGGAGAAAAAATAGAAGCAGGTGATGGGGTCTAATCTTCTTGTTAGGTATACCTCTGGGTAAATATGTTAATACTGTTTCCTATAAGGGAGGGCTTTTATCTACAGAATGGTCTTACTAGGGTGTCCTTGGTTAAATGATTACTTGTAGTAAATAAACCCACAGTCTATGACATATATATCCCTTGAGAATGTTACTTACACTATGTAACTCTCTGGGTATGAAATGAATATATTTTTTAAAATTTTTAGTTGACAGGTAATCATTGTGCATATTTATGGAATACAGAGTGATACTTTGACACTTGTATGCAATGTGTAATGATCAAATCAGGGTAATTAGCATATCTATCACCTCAAACATTTATCTTTTCTTTGTGTTGAGAACATAGAAATTCACTACTGCTGATCCCTTTCTTCCAGTACTGTGATAAATGTTCAGGACCCACTTGTAGGTGAGAATGTGTGGTATTCAGTTCTTCGTTTCTTGATAGATCACTGAGTGTGATGGACTCTAAATCTATCCAAATTGCTGAGAAGGCAGTAGTAGAACATTGCCAGGGGAGGGAGGGGGTAGGGCACATAACCTCACTAAGGGTACCGGATCCTAAACCAGGTGAAGTGAAGTCCAGGTGGAAGTCAAAACTTCATGTGCTTATAAACCACTCATGTACCTAACCCTGACTTGTTCCTCACATCTTTATAATAAAAGAAATTTAAAAAATCCTCTCTTATAGCTTTTTGAAACTATAAAATAAATAACTATATTCACCCTTAGTGTTTCAGAACATCAGAACTTGTACCTCCTGTATAGCTGTAATTTTGTATCTGTTAACCTATCTCTTCTATCCTCTCTTCCCCTGACAATCCCCAGCCTCTAATAATCACAATTCTACTATCTACTTTTATGAGCTCAACATTTTTTAGCTCTCACATATTTGTGAGAACATGCAGTATTTGTCTTTCTGTGTCTGACTTATTTTGCTTAATATAATGGCCTGCAGTTTCATCCATGTTGGTGCAAATGACAGAATAAAATGGAGATTTTTCATAACTTATATGCTCTCTGTTGCAGGAGAAGCCTCAGACAACCTCACTAGGAGAACTCAGCTATTATTCTGTGCCAAAGAGTATGTGACCAAGAAAGGAAAAAGATGGGGAACCATCCTTGTTGTCACCAGACCCCTGCCTACTTTGTCTGTTCCTCCTGATTGCCTGTATACTTGAATTTATATTAAAATTTTTATTTGGTAAATTCATGATTCCTGTGAACCTGATTTGACAATCTGAAGGTTCCTTTACACTAGCTAGTTTGCTTAGAAACATAAAGCATCAATGATAACAAAATACATTCATATATATATATTTATATATATACACACACGTATATGTAGAGAGAAAGAGACAGAGAGTACTTTTAGTAGACAGATGACATGATCACCAAAGCATTATTAGAATGGCATTTTTTCTTCTATTCTGCTTTATTCTTTTGTTATTCCAAATCTATACATACCTGAAATGATCTAGATAATTTAGCTAAACACAGAAGAAATCAAACTTTGAAATACTTATTAAACTTGGTTTTCAACTGTGTGACATTATGTTTAAGGATGAAAAACAAATCATAATATTAATCTTAATTTATTAAAAGATGGAATGTCAATAAATATTTGAGGCCAAGATATTTTGACTTAATTTGAAATGTTTCAGTAGAATCCAAACTCCCTAAAAGTATATGATGATGCATGGTATAGAGTAGCTCATATTATTTTGGCACTTTGATTTGATTAAGTTTCATGTGATGACTCTGGGAAAATATTTAGTTAAAGGTGGGAAAGCTAAAGACATTAAAACACCCTTCGTGGTCTTCACTGTGTGACCTCAAAAAAATGTCTCCGAATTCCACTCCAGGCATGGGTTCAACACCTGTGTAATTTTTTCTATTTAAAAAATATATATTATTTATTTATATTTACTTATCTACTTAAATAGTTCTAAGGGTGCAAATTGCTTTTGGTACATGGATGCACTGGTAAAGAAATCTGGACTTTGTACCCATCATATCCAGCAGTGGCCATTGTATTCCACAGGTGATTTTTCATCCTTAGTTCCTTGCCCGCTCTACCCCATGAGTCTCCAATGTCCATTATGTTATTCTATATGGCTTTGCAGACCCGTAGCTTAGCTCCCACTTACAAGTGAGAACATGCAGTATTTGGTTTTCCATGCCTACATTGCTTCACTTAGGATTATGATTTCCAATTTCATCCAAGTTGCTGCAGAAGACATCATTTTGTTCTTTCATATGGCTCAATAATATGCCAGGGTGTGTGTGTGTGTGTGTGTGTGTGTGTGTGTGTGTGTGTGTGTGTGTATACATATATGTATACCACATTTTATTCATCCACTGATCAATTGATGAGTATTTAGGTTGATTCCACATCTTTGCAAATGTGAAATGTGCTGCAATAAACACGCAAATGCAGGTGTCTTTTTTGTATAACAGCCTCTTTTCCTTTGGATAGATATCAATTTGTAGGATTGCTGAATTGAATGGTAGATCTACTTTTAGTTATTTGAGAAATCTCCATACCACTTTCCTTAGAGGTTATAATAATTTACATTCCCACCAACAGCAAATGTTCCCTTTTAACTGCATGTGTTCCAACATCTCTTGTTTTTTGATTTTTAAAATAATGGCCCTTCTGACTAGTGTAAGGTGCTATCCCATTGTGGTTTTGATTTGCATTTCCCTGATGATGAGTCACGTTGAGCAATTTTTCATATGTTCATTGGCAATTTGTATATCTTCTTTTGAGAGTTGCCTATTCATATCATTTGACAACTTCTTAATGGGAGTATTTGTGTTTTCTTACTGATTTGTTTGAGTTTTTATAGATTCTGGATATTAGTCCTTTGTCAGATGTGTAGTTTGTGAATGACTTCTATTCTGTAGGTTGTCTGTTTACTCAGTTAATCGTTTATTTTGCTGTGTGGAAGCTTTTTAGTTTGTCTCATTTTTTGTTGTTGTTGCATTTGGTTTGGGGATTTTAACCATAAATTATTTGCCTAGGTCAATGTCTGGAAGATTTTTCCTAGATTTTCTTCCAGAATTTTATAGTTTCAGGTCTGACATTTATGTCTTTAGTTCATCTTCAGTTAATTTTTGTATATGGTGAGAGATAGGGATCCAGTTTCATTTTTCTGCATGTGGCTATTTAATTTTTTTCAGTACCATTTGTTGAATAGGGTGACCTTTTTCCAGTATATGTTTTTGTCTGCCTTATCACAGATCAGTTGGTTGTAAGTATTTGGGTTTATTCCTGAATTCTCGATTCCGCTGCATTGGCCCATGTGTCTGCTCTTGTATCAGTACTATGTTGTTTTGGTTACTATCGTCTTGTAGTAAAAGTCACGCAATGTGATGTCTCCAGCTTTGTTCTTTTTGCTTCCCATTGTGTTGAGACTCATTTTAGTTCCATATGAATTTTAGGGTTGTTTTTTCTAATTCTGTGACAAATGTCATTGGTAATTTGATAGATTGCCTTGAATCTGTAGATTACTTTGGTTAGTATGGTCACATTAACAAGGTTGATTCTTTCAGTCCATGAGCATGAACTATTTTGCCATTTGTTTCTGTCTACTACAATTTCTTTCATTGGTGTTTTGTAGTTATGGAGATGTTTCACCTTCTTGGTTAAATATATTCTTTGGTTTTTTTTTTTGACAGTTATTTTAAATGGGACTGAGTTCTTCATTTGAGTCTCAGTTTGGTAATTCATGGTATATAGCAGTGCTACTGATTTGCATATGTAGATTATTTAAACTGAAACTTTACTGAATTCATTTACCAAGTTCAGGAGTCTTTTAAGCGAGTCTTTAGGATTTTCTACATTTAAGATCATATCATCAGCAAACAGAATGTTTGACTTTTTCTTTCCCAATTTGGATACACTTTATTTCTTTCACTTGCCTAATTGTTCTGACTAGGACTTCCAGTATTAAGTTCAATAGAAGTGGAACATCCTTGCCTTGTTCCAGGTTTGAGGGGAAACACTTTCAACTTTTCGCGCATTCACCATGAGGTTCATTGTGGGTTTGTTGTACATGACTTTCATGATTTGGGGGTATATTCCTTCTAAGCACCACTTAAAGATATAGATTGGCAGCCGGGCTCGGTGGCTCAGCCTGTAATCCCACGCCTTGGGAGGCTGAGGTCAGTGAATTGCCTGAGCCCGTGGGTTCGAGACCCACCTGGGCAACTTGGTGAGACCTCATCTCTACAATAAATCAAAAAATCAGCCGGGTGTGGTAGCACATGCCTGTAATTCTGGCTACTCGGAAGTCTGAGGCGGAAGGATCGCCGGGGCCCAGCAAGTCGAGGCTGCAGTGGCCGGGAGCAGCCACTGCACTCCAGTCTGGGCGACAGAGTGAGACTCCAACTCAAAAAAAAAGATATAGATTGGCAGAATGAATTTAAAAAAACACAGTCCAAATATCTGCTGCCTTCAAGAGACTCACTTAACTCACAAAGTTTCTTGTATCAAGGTAAAAGGATGGATGGAAAAAAAAGATTCCATGCAAATAAAAACAAAACATAAGCAGGAGTAGCTATTGTTGTATCAGCTAGAGCAGACATTAAATTAACAACAGTGAGATAAGACAAAGAAGATCATTACATAATGAGATAAAAACCAATCCAACAAGAAAATATAACAATTTTAAATATATATGCACCTAACACCAGATCTCCCAGCTTTATAAAGAAAATTCTATTAGACCTAAGAAAAGAGATAATAATAGGGGACTTCAACACTGCACTGACAGCAATAGACAGATCATCAAGGCAGAAAGTCAACAAAGAAATATTGGACTTAAACTGGACTCTAGAACAAATTGACTGTGCTGGCATCTACAGAACAGTGTACCTCAATACTACAGACTACATTTTTCTCACTAACACTTGGAGCATTTTCCAAGATTGGCCATATGATAAGCCACAAAACAAGTTTCAATAAGTTCTAAAAGATCAAAATTATATAAAGTAGCTTCTCAGGCCGCAGTGAAATACAACTAGAAATCAACTGCAAGAGGAACTCTCAAAACCAAACAACTACACAGAAACTAAACAAGCTGCTCTTTATTGATCTTTAGGTCAACAAGGAAATCAAGAGGAAAATTTTAAAATTCCTCAAAATGAATAAAAATGATAACACAGTTATTAAAATCTCTGGAATACAGCCAAAGCTATGCTCAGGAAAAAATGTATAGTACTTAAGGCCTATATCAAAAAGATTAAAAGATCACATATCGACAACCTAATATCACTCCTCAAGCAACTAGAAAAACAAAAATAAACCTGAAACTAGCAGAAGAAAAGAAATAAAAACCAGAGCAGAATTAAATGAAATTGAAATTAAAAAAAAATTTCAAAGAATCAGTGAAACAAAAACTTGGCTCTTTGAAAATTAAAATTAATAGACCACTAACTAGATTAGCTAAGACAAAAAGAGAGAAGATTTAAATTAGCTCAAGTAGAAATGAAAATGAAGACATTACAAGTGATACCAGGAAAAATAAAAGACCATTTGAGATCATCATGAACAACTTTATGTAAATAAACTAGACAATCTAAAGGACATGGACAAATTCCTGGAAACATACAACCCTCCAACCTTGAATCAGGAAGACATAGAAACCCTGAATAAACCAATAATGAGTAGTGAGATTGAATTGGTAGTTATGCATATTTTAATAAAAACAAACAAAAAAATCCAGGACCTGATGAATTCAAAACCAAATTCTTTTGGTCTCCCATAGAAGAATTAGTCCCAATTCTATTGAAACTATTTCATAAGATTGAGAAAAAGAGAATTCTACCTAATTCATTCTACAAAGCCAGTATCATTCTGATACCTACGAAACGAAAAACACAACAGAAAATAAAACTACAGGCCAATATCCCTGATGAACATAGATGCAAAAATCCTCAGGAAAATACTAACAAACCTACTCAAACAGCATATAAAAAAAAAATTCATACAATCAAATGAGTTTTATCCCAGAGATGAAAAGTTAGTTCAACAAACACAAATCAATAAACATAATCCACCACATAAACAGAATTAGACACAAAAGTTATATTATCATTTTAATAGATACAGAAAAAGCATTTGATAAAATCCAACATCTCTTCATGATAAAAACCCCCAGCAAAATAGGCACCTGTGCAAATTTGCTAGAAAAGATAAAATGAACAGTGCTTAAAGGCAATGACTTTGGAGTTGGGTGTTCTTAAATTCAAGTCTCAACTCTTGACCTTACTAACTGGGTGCCGTTTGAAAAAATATAGTAACCTGTCTTCACAGTATTTGCTTCTCTGTAAACTTGAAGACAGTAAAACCACTTTTTAAAAAAAGATTTGAGTGAGGTAATACACAAAAATAACTGTTTCAATTGACCTCTGAATTAGTTAAAAAAAAAAAAATAAAGACAAGAGAAAATGTTTGGTTTTAATCCACTGAAAACTATCCACAATACTTGGGCACTTTTACCACAAAACAATAACAAAAGTCCGTTGATGGGTTGGATACAATCATCCATCTTCTCCAGTGACTACCTCCAGGTCTTGGCCTAGTATCTTTTCTGGTTGCAGTACTATTTCTCAGGATAGAGAAGTCTTGAAATGGAGATAATTTTATTGACCTCCCTGTGCAATGGAGATGCTGGTAGTGTCATTGAGTACTCTCGTGCAGGTTAGGCACAGCTCTAGATTACAATGTGAATGGTGCTCTCCTATACTTAAGCACTGCACAATCTGTAGACCATTGCACGATGGCTCCAGATAGTGGTTTCTTTCTTTCTTTTTTTTTTTTTTTTTTTGAGTTGGAGTCTCACGCTGTCACCCAAACTGGGGTGCAGTGGCCGTTCCCGG
>NW_007258379.1:315765-345482 GCF_000164805.1 Carlito syrichta | reverse complement strand
CGGTGGCTCAGCCTGTAATCCCGCGCCTTGGGAGGCTGAGGTGAGTGGATGGCCTGAGCCCGTGGGTTCGAGACCCGCCCGGGCAAGTTGGCGAGACCTCATCTCTACAGTAAATCAAAGAATCAGCCGGGCGTGGTAGCGCACGCCGGTAGTTCCAGCTACTCGGAAGACTGAAGCGGAAGATCGCTGGAGTCCAGCAGGTCGAGGCTGCGGTGGCCGGGAGCGGCCACTGCACTCCAGTCCGGGCAACAGAGTGAGACTCCAACTCAAAAATAAATAAATAAATAAATAAATAAATAAATAAATAAATAAATAAATAAATAAATAAAAAATAAAAATTGGGAATGCAAAATTTAGTTACACTAGAGCTAAAACACTCTTACTTTCAATGTCACTAGCATGAAATTACTTCTTTTGTCTTCCTATTATAATCCAGAGACTCAGTAAACAAACTTGGTATTTGTGCTGGTTTACGTTTATCTCAAAGCGGAATAATCACAAGCCTTTTAGAAATCCTGTAATGCCTGACATGTAGCATATGCTATTATTATATCTTTACTATTATGGATAGTCAATAGTGGAAAACAGAAACCAGACACACTAGGACAAAGCAAAAGGATTTGAGTACAAAAGGATCTAGAGGTTTTCCTAAGGAAATTGTTTTTCTGGGAGGTTGACTGGGAGTCTATGGAAATCTGGGATTTTAGGGATTAAAACACTCTGAGACAGGTTCAAATATCAGTACCCTGTGGGATTTTCCTCATTTGGAGACTTAAATAAAACGCTATAACATATGCTGGAAATGTTTCATAGAAAAAAGAACTCCAAAATCTCTGAAGACAAAGGTAGATAGAATAAATATATTTGGACTCCCCCTTTCCTACATTAATTCTGTTAATAGCTTGTGAGTTATAGGTGTAGTGGGACATAAAAATTTTTTCGATGCAATAAATTAATTATAAAAGTAAATGATTGATATGAATGGAAACCATCCTAATTAGATGATGATGAGAATTGTATGAAGGATAATGCATGACAAGTGTACTATCATAAGGTTGTATTTCTGTTGAGGGATTTAAGTAATTCATGCTTGTTATTTATAAGATATTAAAAAGCCCCAAGGTAGAAATACAGCTGTACATTTCTGCATTTCCCTGGAATTATCTTGTATAGCATATTTTGTGAAATTTTTAAGGTGGATAATACATATTATGTTGAACGGCAATATTTGCCTGAATGAATTAATTACATTAGCTAGTTAGCAGTCGTAAATACTCTTTTCAAAATGAGGTAAGTTGTAAGTTATGTAGATAAATAGAGAGATGGTAGATAAATTACCATGGGATCTAATCTAACAGAGTGCCTTCATTTTACTAAAGTTATTAAATCAAATAACTTTAAAGTTCAGAAAATCTAGGAATGTTAATTTAAAACTGTCTTATGTTTTATAGGGTTTTTAGGTAGTAGTTATTAAAATCTTTATTTTTTATTTATGATGCTATTATGAAATGCCTATGGCACGGTAATGTCTCATAGGTAAGATCAACTTACCTCAAGATTAGTTTATTTATTTTTTTGCTTTGAGTTGGAGTCTCACTCTGTTGCCCAGACTGGAGTGCAGTCGCACGTTCACTGTCACTGCAGCCTCGACCTGCTGGGCTCAGGAGATCCTTCTGCCTCAGCCTTCCAAGTAGCTGGAACTACAGATGCACGCCACTATGCCCAGCTAATTTTTGTGATTTATTGTAGAGACAAGGTTTCACCAAGTTGTCCAGGCTGGTCTCAAACCCCCAGACTCAGGCAATCCTCTCACCTCGCCTCCCCAAAGTGCTGGGATTACAGACTGAGCCACTGCGCCTGGTCAAAATAAGTTTATTTTTTTATTTCAGAAAAAGAGCAGTTTTTCTAGTGACAAATGACAGTTCACACTGGAAGCCCTACACTCTATCTCTTTTAGTAAAAAAGTGAGTTGCCACAAGATTTCAGGATTAGCCCAAAGATGATATGTGAGTAGCACACATGACCAGAGATCAGAAGACCTGTATACTAATCTTCCACGTGCTGTTGCTGAAAAATGAAAGCTCTGTGCTGTGAAGAAGGGATCAAGCTAAACTTAGCAGATTGATTCATTAACCTAACACGGACAAGCAGATGAGTGCAAACCTAGGGAGGAAACTTCCTCAAGACTTGACGCTGAGTTGGAGTAATCAGATTCTCCCACATTCTGTCTTTTGATCATTAAAGGGACAGAAAGATTTTCTCTGTGGTGAATAAAAACCACCCAGTTCACCAAATTATATTAGTCATCCAAGGGATAGAAACAATTGTTCATACTAAGGTCAAGGATAGAATAGGATATTACAGCCACAATATATGAGCCAAAGCAGATTGCAAGAGGGGCTGCTACAGAACATTTGTCTACCAAAAAGACATTCTTGGATGCTGTGACCTTTCAAGGTCTCTCACAGGTCTGTTATTCTAAGAATTTTATTTTTTCTTTCCACTTTGCTACTTCCTGAGGTATGCTTCTCTTGCTAGTTGATTTTCTTCTGCTTTCTTCATTTTCTTAAATACATTTTTATATCTATCTCCACTTTCTTTGGGAAATTGATAGCTTTTTGAAGAAGACAGTGGCACCTGAAAGGGAAGACCTAATGGTCCTACTCAAGAAATCATTGTGCTGACTGGGTTTCTAAACACTGTCTCGCCTCTTCCTTTCAGAAAGGGCCGATGATCCACATGAATTATAACAAAGAAAAATATTTTGGTTGGTGTGGGAGAGACAAAAAAAGGGAAAAAGGAAAACCAGCATTTTTAAAAATACTGAAGAAATTTTGAGGCAATTTAAAAAACTGATTGTTATCGTTGGTTTTGTTTCTGAGATAAAGAATTGGAATATCTTGAAATAGTGTTGAATAAAGAAGCACAATCCTCTAAAATAAGAAGCATTGCTTGGAATGAAGTTGCTAATAAAGATCTTGAAAATGCCTCCTTGGGAGCCAAATATAATTCTAATGAGATGTTGCTTTCAGAAATAGGAATATAAAATTGATGACTTGAAAATAGCAGTATTATATTTTTGTTTGATTAGTAATCAAAGTAACAGTAGAAAACTAAGATAAAGAACCAGATAAGCAGAAATATCTTTCTTGTCAGAGACAACTATTGGAATATCATTTCAGACACTTTTCTCTGACAAAATAACTCGTCAAATAAATAGATAGATGACAGATGTTTTGATCAACTGTTTATACTTCTTTGTATTTTTTATTTTTTGCTGAATAAATCATGAATGTTTTTCCGTATCTTAAATATGATTCTATAAAATGGCTGTTAGTCGCCACAGTCTTACCTGTGCTACACTGCCATTTATGTACCTGCTTCTTCAAGATGGCAGAAAGAGGGAGATAAAGGTAAGAAAAGAGTGGAGGAGCCAGAATGGATAAGAGAATGAAAGGAATATAGGACATGATGCTTGAGTGGAGAAACAGAGAGAATAATGGGAAAGCAAACTCTATGGACTTGGGGTTTGGGTCTCAGGTCACCAACTCCCCGGATGCAAGCCATCTCCTGTTTGTTATCTGACTTCAGAGTGTTTGTTGTCTACTTGAAACTCTCAATATACAGATCAATATCCTGGAAAATTTGAAAATGATCTGCCCTTGGAACCAAAAAAGATTATTATGCAAATTCTCAGCAAATTTTTATCTTGGGGTATATCACTCGATTATTTTGATCTTTGATTTTCTCTCTACAAATTGGAGGTAACAAAATGTATTATGCAAAGTGCTTATAAGTTTTAATTTAGTTAGTGTATATAAAGTCCTTGGGAGACTGACAGGTCTTGGGTAAGCACTCAGCAAGTACTAATCCGTATGAAATTGCCATTTCTGTAGACTGAAAAAGGTCATATGTCGGTAATTTTATGTGGTTCAACCTAAGTTTTTAAAAATTTTATTTATTTATTACAAAGATGTGGAGTACAATTCGGGGTTATGTATACAGACATTGATCATGCAGGTACCCTTGTTGATGAGGTATGCCCCTCCCTACCCTAGCAGTTTCCACCAACTGCCAGTCCCACCCCCTCTCCTTCCCCTAACAGTTTTCCGCTATTGCCAA
The DNA here is from genome assembly GCF_000164805.1 of Carlito syrichta. Taxonomy (NCBI): domain Eukaryota; kingdom Metazoa; phylum Chordata; class Mammalia; order Primates; family Tarsiidae; genus Carlito; species Carlito syrichta. The sequence continues at coordinate 341,360 of NW_007258379.1, read as the reverse complement.
TCGCTTTCTTATAGCATTACAATTGTTCAGGTCACCTTATGAGTGGGATCATATGGAACTCAGTTCTTTGTTTCTGTGATAAATCACTGGGTATGATCAACTCCAAACCCATCCAATTTGCTGCAACGTCCATATATTTGTCCTTCTTTGTGGCTGCATAATATTCTATTGTGTATATGTACCACATTTTTTTTATCCAGTCCAGCTTCGATGGGCAACACGTTTGGTTCCATGTTTTTGTTATTGTGAATCGAGCTGTTACAAACATACATATGCAGGTATCTTTTTTGTAGAATGATTTGAGTTCCTCCGGGTATATTCCCAATAGGGGAATTGCTGGGTCATATGAAAGGTGAATTTCTAGTTCCTTCAAAAATCACCACACTGTCTTCCAAAGAGGTTGTACTAGTCTGCATTCCCACCAGCAGTGTAGAAGTGTTCCTTTTTCTCAGCAACCTCGCCAGCATCTGTTGTTGTTTATTTTATTAATTGAAAGATTTTTAGAAACAAATGAAAATGAAGAATCATCTTACCAAAACCTCCGGGATGCCATGAAATCAATTTTAAGAGAGGAATTCATAACTCTACGAGCACACATCAAAAAATGGAAAGATCACAAGTGGAGAGCCTAGCAAATCACCTAAAGGAACTAGAAAGAGAAGACTACCAAAACTTCAACTTAAGCAGAAGAATCCAAATCACAAAAATAAGAGCCCAAATACAAGACATAGAGGACAAAAATATCATAGAAAACATCCACAAAACAAAAATTTTGGTTCTTTGAAAGAATTAACAAGATTGATGGGCCCCTAGCCAGAATGACTAAGAAAAAGAGAGAAAAAGCCCAAATAAACACAATCAGAAATCCAAAAGATCAAATCACAACTGTCTCCAAAGAAATACAAAAGATCATCAGAGATTATTATGTACACCTATATGGCAACAAACTTAAAAACCTAGATGAAATGGAGGACTTTCTCACATCACATAACCTCCCCAGGTTAAAACAAGAAGACATTGAGACACTAAATAGGCCCATAACAACCCAGGAAATTGACTCTGTCATAAGAACACTACCTACAAAAAAAAGCCCTAGACCGCTGGACCGGATGGCTTTCCAGCAGAATTCTACAAAATGTACAAGGAGGAGCTGATACCAATCTTATTGAAAGTATTCCAGGCAATTGAGAAAAATGGAATTCTCCCCAAATCATTTTACAAAGCTAACATCATACTTTTTTTTTTAACCAGCAGGGGAACCACAGACTAGCACCCCAGACACCTGGCACCACAATCCTATGCTCAGACCCTGCTCTAGCTCTATTCCTCAAGAGCCAGGTGTAGCACACTTTGTCCACAATGTAAATTATTGCCTGCTAATCATTAGGGGACCACAGGACTCAACTTACGTGTGCTTCCTTCCATTGCCAGATGACCAGGTCTCTCACTAAGCTCTGGGTCTGGGCAACTTTCACTGAATCCACTGTACCACTGATGGAGCTATAGCCATGTTTTTCCACTTGATGGTTGAGTGAAGTTCATCTGACTTAAACTTGACTTAAATTATCATGAGTTAGGAGCACTGTGCTTTTAGGGAAAAAATAGTTTAACCCCTGCTTTTTTTCTGTAAATAAGCAGAAACTGGCCACTGTTGAACTGGAGCTTGCACTCATGTCATAGTAAACATCTTGAAATTTCTTTAACTCAGCATGCTGTTTCTATGCTTTTGCATATGCCCGTCCCTCTGCTGACAACATCTTTTTTTTTTTTTCAATCCACTTGCAAACTCCTACTTCTCCTGCAAGAGATGGCTCAAATGTCCTGTTTCATAAATTTTTCTTTGAATTCCTTAGATAGGCATACCTGCACTGCCCCTAGGCTTCCAGTGTACCTTCTGTATACAGTTATCTTAGCAATTACCACCCTGTATTTGGGTCTGTCTCCCCATTAAATTATGAGCTGCTTGAAATCAGGAACAGTATCTTTGCACTGAAATATTTCCAATATTTTGCACAATAACAAAAACTTAATAGACACTTTCAAAACATTTTAATAACAAAATAATCAATGAATGAACCCACGTCTTTTAAGGGCACAGCAACAGATTATCTCCTTTTGGGGGGACAGGAGGTATTAGCTGTCTATTTTTTTTCTCCTTCCTTTTCTTCTGCTCTTCTCTACCTCTGTTATTCCTTTCTTTTCAATTCAGGGTTTGATAAAATACCAATTTACCTCCCTGTTTAGAAGCTTATGGGAAATTGAAGGTGCTGATTTGCATAGGTGTATAAAATGAAGAAAATAATCACACATATACATGAATAGACTTCTTGGCATCTTTCAACTGACGGCTATATTATCTCCCTTAATAAGACGCCTAAGAGTCTGCCCATTCTCCTGATAAGAATAACTGCTGTCATATTTTTTGTTTTAATTTGAACATTTTAAAGCCATTTGCTATTAGCACTAATTAGATATATAAGAGCCTTCCTGAGCAAAGTAGATAGTCACAGCTAATTCATAAAGAATTAATGGTAGTAGCTAAATTGCCTTATAGATTTGCACTTTGGGTAGGGTTAAATTACCAAATAATGTGAAAACTGTTTAAAATAAATTTAATATTTAATGCAAATCATAGTTTTATTAAATTCATAATAATTTTTAAATGTTCTCAATACTGTTCCAAATGAGCATCCATATCAAATCACTTTAAAGTAAATAAGCTAAGACTATGATAACACCAGTAGAGGGAATAATAACGTTAGTCATTTATAGAATACTTTTTATTATTATCATATTTTTGGCCTTCTGCCATTTTTCTAGGTGTCATAGACACAGTTCAAACCAGATTTCTCCAGTGCAGATGTTAGACATTTGAGACAATACTTTTTTGAGTCATAAGATTTTCTAGTAGCCTTAAAGTGGTTTGCATATGTATGTCTGTATGTGTGCTTCTTAAAAGTTATATAGTTTTCCTCAAAGTAGTTTATACACTGAGAGACTGTTTAATTATGTAATTATCTCTCATTGGATAGAAATTTAAGTTGCTGTCTAATTTATTAAAAGAATCATCTGAGAGGTGATTTTAAAGCAAGAGTGACAGCAAAAGTTAAGCTACCAACTGAAACAGAGCTTGAAGAGAAAGACTGGCATTTCAGGGTTCCTCTCCAAGTGTTGAATCTGTACTGCAGATGATTTCATGATTTAAAGCATGTAAACAATCTAGTGGAAAACAACCAAAGCCCATTTTTGCACACTGTTCTATTTTTCTGCTGATATATCTGATATACAAAACCAGGAAACAGAAGGAAATGGAAGTGAATTTACATATTTTGCCTGCTACTATAAGCCAAATTTTATACCAATATTTATACATATAATTGCACATATCTCAAAACTGGTTGCCTACTGGGAGGAAGAGGGATATCTAAGAGTATTCAGATTTCCTTTTTTTAATTTGTACAATGTTAGCAATGCAGGCTTCATATTCCAGCTAGTTGAAATTTTCCTTAACACCTGGAATTGGGTCCAGAGCATCCATAGACAGAAGAAAATAGAACAATTGCTAAAGGGTGATCCACCTTGCCTGAGGATCAAAGTATCTCCTGTATTCGCTATACAGAACCTGGAACACAATAAATGCTTAATCATAGTTTGTTGAGTAGGAGAATAAGTGAATGAATTACCTTACAGAGATTCACTTTCCATAGTTGACCTCTGATGTCCGATTTCCTTTTCTGCTTGCCTTATTAAGTTTATCTTTCCTTCAAAAATTTCCCCTGTTCAGTACCTCCTCTCATAAATTTGGCCTTCTGACAATCAGCAAGGCAACTTTTCAACCTTGTTTCCTACACATTTGGTTTCATTCTAGAAACTAATTCCTTAGCCCATTTAACTGTTGTCTTAGCCTACTTGCTTTTATATCACTAGTTCCTCTTCTTGCAGCCAGAGATAGTTAAATTTCAACTATGTCGAACCAAAATGTTGCTCTCCATCTATCCTCTCCCCATTTTCCAAGAGATTGATTTGAAGATGTAACTAATCATGATCAATAACTTGTGTTCCAATAATCTGAAATTTGTTTTGTTTCCGTTTTCAGCATCCCTAGAGTATATCATTAGGAACAATGTGACTGCTGTCCTCTTTGGCTTGCATACATGGTAGTGGTAGAGGATAAGAGAAAAAAATGAGGGCAAATGTTTATGTCTATTTTATTAACATTTAGAGTGCTTAAGGAAAAACCTGTTGCTGCTAATCCACAATCTCAGGCCACACTTTCTTATGTCATGTCACAATCTGTACCTACGATTCTTAGCATAATAATTTATCTTTCCTTCAAAAACTCAATAAATATTAACTCTCACTTTAATTATAGGTGACCCATAATAGAAAATAGGTATATATATATTATATATATATATATATATATATATATATAAAATTTTATTTTAAAGACGTGGGATACAATTCAGGATTAGGTATACAAGTGGACTCATATAGGTAAAGTTTGGGCCTCCCTACCCACAGTTAACATATTGCTAAATGGATGGAAACTGGAAATATTTCCCCTGAAAACTGGAGCAAGGCAAGGCTCCCACTCTCACCCCTCTTGTTCAACATTGTGTGGAAATTCCTAGATAAAGCAATTAGACAAGAGATGGAGATCAGGGGTAATCAAATAGGAAAAGAGGAAGTCAAGTTATTTCTCTTTGCCGACAATATGATACTATACCTCAAAAATTCAAGAGAATTTGTCAAAAACCCTCTTGCACTGGTAAAAGACTATGGCAAAGTCTTGGGGTACAAAATAAATGTGCAAAAGACAGTTGCATTCTTATACACCAACAACAAGCAGGTGGAGAAGCAAATAAAAACCACAGTCCCATTCCCAATAGCCACAAAAAAATGAAATGCCTCAGCATCTTCTTAAACAGAAAAGTGAAAGAACTTTACAATGATAACAACAAAACATTGCTTAAAGAAATCCGAGAAGACGCAAACAAATGGAAAAATATCCCATGTTCATGGAAAGGGACAATCAACATTGTTAAGGTATCCATCCTATCAAAGGCAATCTACAGATTCAATGCAATACCCATTAAATTACCAATATCATTTTTCTCAGACCTGGAAATGACAATACAGAAATTCATGTGGAAATATGAACAACCACGAATAGCCAAAACAATCCTTAGCAAAAGAAACAAAGCAGGAGGTATCACATTTACAAATTTCAAACTTTACTATAAGGCTACAATAATCAAAACAGCCTGGTATTGGTACAAAAACAGACATACGGACCAATGGAACAGGATAGAGATTTCGGAAGCAATCTCAACCAACTCATCTTTGACAAAGCCTCCAACAACAACCACTGGGAGAGGAGAACCTATTCAGTAAATAGTGCTGGGAAAACTGGCTGATCATATGCAGAAGATTGGAACAGTATCCCTACCTATGATTACACACAAAAATCACCTCTAAATGAATCAAAGACCTAAACGTAAAACCTCAAACCTCAAACTATAAGAATCTTAGAAAACACAGGAGAAACTCTTATGGAAATTGGAACCGGCAACTAATTCCTGATCAAAACCCCAAGTGCCTGTACCATAAGTGATAAGATAGACAAATGGGACCTCATCAAACTGACAAGCTACTGCAAAGCAAAAGAAACCATCAAGAGAGTAGGGAGACAGCCCACAGAAAGGGAAAAAATATTTGCTAACTGTATATCTGGCAAAGGCCTAACATCTAGGATCTACAAGGAACTCAAACATGCAGAAAGGTGAAAAACAGCCCCCTTAAAAAGTGGGCACAAGACATGAATAGATACTTCTCAAAAGAAGATATACGGACAGCCAACAGACACATGAAAAAGGTGTCAGCCTCACTAATCATCAGAGAAATGCAAATCAAAAACACATTGAGATACCACCTAATCCCAATAAGAATGGCCATCATTAATAAAACAAACAACAGATGCTGGTGAGAATGTAGAGAAAAAGGAACACTTCTACACTGCTGATGGGAATGCAAACGAGTGCAACCTCTTTGGAAGACAGTGTGGCGATTTCTGAAAGAAATCATAATGCTATAAGAAAAGGATTGGCAGTAGTGGAAAACTGCCGGGGGATGGGGAATGGAATTGGCTGTTGAGGGAAATTGCCAGGGGAGGGAGTTGTACATCAACAAGGGTACCTGCATAATGAACATTTGTATACCGAACCCTGAATTGTACCCCACATCTTCAAAATAAAAGAATAAATAAATGGGAGCCTCCCTTTGGTCCCCACTTGGCCTGATTTGAGATCAGGTACCCTTATGGATGTTGTGTCCCCCAACCTCCACCCCAGCAGTATCCTGCTACTGCCAATCCCTTTCTTATAGTATTATGTAAATATTCAGGGTCCTTTTATGAGTGAGAACATATGGTACTCTGTTCTTTGTTTCTGTGGTAGATCACTGAATATGATAGACAGTAAATCCATCCAAGTTGCTGCAAAGTCCATATGTGTATGCTTCTTTGTGGCTGCATAATATCCCTTCATGTATATGTACCACATTTTTTTTTTTTTTGTATCACATCCAGTTTCAATGGGCATCACGGTTGGTTACAGGTTTTTGTTATTGTGAATAGTACTGCAATACAAGTATCTACGCTTCTACACTGCTGGTGTGAATGCAAACTAGTTCAACCTCTGTGGAAAACAGTGTGGCGATTTCTAAAAGAACTAGAACTTGACCTTCCATAAATCCAGCAGGCCCCCTACTGGGAATATACCCGGAGGAACTCAAATCGTTCCACAGAAAATAAGTTTCTAATAAAAAACTAAGCTATTCTATCTGTTTACAAATGTTAGTAACTATTTTCAAATTTACCTTGGCTTTGAAAAACATACATAAACTATTAGGCAAATTGGAGGGAAGTAACTGCCTTGAAGAGCCATGCACAAAATAGACAAACATGGAATTAACTGGAAAAGAAGTGGAATGTATATTAGACTGCAAATTGTCTTAAAACTTCACTATTTCTTTAAAGTAGACCGAGGAAGCTTTGATAGAGATAGGAGGAATGGAAACTGACTTATAGAAGAAGACTCTAGCATCAGAATTTACCTAGCAAATGTGGTTTTATGCATTTCTTTTATAACTACCAGTTAATATTTGATAACTTGTTGATCACCTATTCTATAGAATTCATGCTTTATCTACCAGTCAAATTTGTGAACTTCTGAAATTATAAAAAACCCAGCAAAATTTAAATCACTTTTTAATTAGAAACAGTGGTATGGAGCAGGGTAGTGATTACTCTAGGTCACCACAATTTGCATCATTTTCTAATATTAGAATGAAGTAATATTTAACAATTATCACTTATAATAATATTAGATAACAAGAATCTATTTTGTATACACCTGTGTTTATCAAAAGTGAGTATGTTAAGTTACCAGCTGTCTATTAAGCATCACTAACATGGTCTTCTGTAGTCTCTTCAGTTTCTGTGCTACAGGATTTGATGTTTGACAGTGGCTTCCATGATTTCTGCTCCCCCAGACCTTCCAACACTAATTTAGACTCTAATCCTCTGTATTAAAAAAATTCACAATTGGGAACTCTACAATATATTCTGAGAAATCTGACTGGTATCTGTTTGTACTTAAAGCAGTTCCAGGGAAGTAAACTATCATATATGAGAATTTGGGATTAATTCAGTGATTTGTAGGTAGCAATTGACATTGTTGCATTGTAGTGGGAAAATGAGATTCTGGTAGTCAATGGCACGCAGTGACAAAAACGACTTTGTAATTATTATCTGTAGCTACTGAAATGAAGTGCTTATGAAAAGAAAAGCTAAAAAAGTCCCTTTGTTTAACCTCTTTTTTGGCAATAAGATGGAATTGTGAAGTGAAATACCTTCTGGCTGCAATGTAAAACTGATATATATGTATGGCACAGTCAGAGAACTAGAGAGCTCACTTAGCTGCCCTACAAACACCTTTTATTTCATCTGCCTTGGCAGTGGAGACTTTTGAAAACTAAATTCTAAATTTGATCCTGCAAGTGGATGAATTACAATGCAAGATGAATTTATAGCCTTGCCTGTTTTCACAAGAAAGTCAAGGCACTTATCAGAAAAGAGTGAAATTCTGAGAATTGCTTGTCATGAATGAATTCTAAAGAAGATGGGCACCTCAAACCCCATTTAATCTTCTTTGACAGCAAATGTAGATCCTTATTTCATCAATGAGGAGGTGAATCAGTTTTTGCCTGTAAACCTTGTTTGTTATTGAAGGAGAATGTTGATTTTCTTAAGTGCCCACCACTACCTTTCATTTACTCTGTAGTTTTCATAGCAAAAAAAAAAGTATAAAAAGATGGATCTAGAATGAGGTAACAGACACACCTAAGAGAAAAAAAGAAAATCACATATATATTTTTAAAATTTATATGTATATGTATATATATGTAGAGAAAGAAAGGCATAAACCACAGAAATAAATGGAAATATACTCTAAAGTTTTTAAACCAGTAATGAAATAAATTAATGAAAATAATAATCTTGGTTAAGATTGATACTGATACCTTGAACAGAGATTTTTGACTCAATGTGTTAATTTGAGCAGCCAGGAGTGGCTCTAACATTTTGCTTGACTGTTGTCTAAAACAAAGACTCATTGGTGCTTTATAAAATAAAGTTGGTAGCTGGGCTCAGTGGCTCAGTCTGTAATCCCGTGCTTTGTGAGGCTGAGGTGAGTGGATTGCCTGAGCCCGTGGGCAACTTGGCAAGCTGCCTGGGCAACTTGGCGAGACCTCATCTCTACAATAAATCAAAAAAATTAGCCGGGCGTGGTAGTGTGCGCCTGTAGTTCCAGCTACTTGGAAGGATCGCCAGAGCCCAGCAGGTCGAGGCTACAGTGGCTGGGAGAGGCCACTGCACTCCAGTCTGGGCAACAGAGTGAGACTCCAACTCAAAAAAAAAAAAAAGATAAAATAAAGTTGGTATTGCAGAAATATTTTGTTGTACTGTAGAGAAAGAAAACAAAATGTTTAGGAAAAAGAGTGTCAGAATTGATTTATTGTGGAAAACCAGTTCACCGATTCTCTAACTCTATTTTTCTGGAAGACCCAGAGAATCTTCTCTTCATCAAGGCATTAAAAAATACATTGGTAAGGAGACCAACAGCATGTTTGTAAAATATTATAGTAGTTCCACTCTTCAGTACGGGTGTGATAGTGGGAAAACTGCCAGTGAAATGGATGCATTGATTTAAATGGAGATGATATGATCACAGAGGGGCTGAGAACAAATGGAGCAACTAATCTCCAGAAACAAGATAACATTATCCTAATGGACAGCAGTAGCAAAGCTATACTTAGGATGTTTTGACTCAAAAATCTGTGTTTGCAGATTGAGCATAATGTTTTTAGCACTAAAGTAGACAAAGTCTATTTTAATCTTCTTTGTATATGCAAACACATCACTGGAAGTTAAATGATACAAGAGTTACACCTTCTTTCCAACTCTCAAAACTGAAAAAATTCCCAGAATCCAAGTCTGTTGAATGAAGGAGAAGTTGGAGCTTCTTTTGATAGAATACTGTGTTACTTCCAAGGTGAATATTGCAAGTATTCAGGCTAGATTTCTCTAAAGGGGCTTATAACCAACCAAAGGGGCCTGAGTATTTGAGGAGACTACTACAACTGCTTCTGATCTAACCCAATTGACCCCAAATGCCACTGAAGTTCACATCTCAAAGTAAAGGCTTATAAACATGAAATTTAAAAATTTAGATTTCCCTGGATCCATTTTATAGTGGGCCAATGGACTAATCAGATTATTTCTCCATATGCTGAAAGGACAGTTAGAAACTGTGTACTCAGCAACCAGCAGAATGCCTATACAGGCGGTCTGAATAAGGTTAATCACAATAGGTAGTACCAGGTGGAAGCCTTTGGAACGTCCCTTTTCTGCCAAAATCATCATCAGAAAGCTTTTCCTGATTCTAGGTGAGATTTCTGATATTAGTGTAATCAACAAAGATTTATGATTGTTATTACATCTCAATTTAGCTTTTTCATTTGACCTTTGCAAAAGAAAGATAGATCTTGGAGGAAAACAATAAATTATTGAAACAATCATTAGGTGGTGACTATGATTATATAGATGAAGTCTCTTTACTGAATCAAGTAAACATAGCCCCAAAACGTTGATATGTAGCCGCTGATATTTTCTTCATACCTATTAATAAAAAACACCAGAAACCATTCGATTTGACCTGTTAGAAACAGCAATGTTGCCTAAGGATTATGTCAACTCTGAAATCAACTAGTCCACCTAAATTGTTGTCATCTTTCCATCACACATAACATCACTATGGTACAATAAATGGTGCTGACATAATGCTATTTGTACTTGGTCATGAACAAGTAAGAATTGCATAATGGCTTTAAGGTACCCGAATACTAGAATGTGAGAGAGAAACCCCACAGAAAATTCAAAGATTGGCACTTCAGTGAGTTTCTAGTAGTCTGTTTCGGGGGTTTGTCAATGTTCTCTCAAAAATTAAATAAAAATTATTTCACTTTATATCATCTCCCACCAAGATAAAAGACAAAATACCTAGTGGGTCTTATATTTCAAAGGAAATGTATGCTATATCTGAGTCTGATGCTATAACCCTTTTATAAAATAATTTATAATCCTGTGGTTTTAGCTGAGGTCAGTTTCGAGTGGGTCTCGCATAGAGCAAGGCTTTGCAACCAGTCTAGGTTGATGTTAACGTCTCGCATTTACACAAAATTATCCACGATTCAAAAGTACTTGAAGTTTTCCATCCCTGGTACTTGGATAGACATGCTATGGGGGACTTTTGGTAATTTCTAATAAAATCACAGCACACTGCAGTTCCCTGGAGTTTTGGAGGAAAGCTTTGTTCTCTTGTGCAAAAAAAAAGAAGAAATTCTCCTATAGAGAAAAAGTTCCTGGCCTGCTATTGAAACTGGAATGGACTAAATTTCTAAAAATGGAATTCATGCAACCTAACCTGCTTATATTTAATGGGTGAATTTAAGCCTTAAATGGGAACATGCAAAATAGCATTCAATCATCAAGTAGAACATTAAATATGCGCGCGTGCACACACACACACACACACACACACACACACACACACATATAACCCTTGAACAACACAGGTTTGAATTGCATGGGTTCCCTTATATGTGAATATGTTTCAACAAATATATTTAAACATTTTTGAAGATTTGTCACAATTTTTAGACATTCACAGATAAATCACATAGCCTGAAAATACTGAAAAGCTAAAAAGGTATGCCATGAGTGCATATTTGTAGATATTTTATAATTCACTATGTGAAATATGCACATACTATTTAAAAAGTTAAAATTTATCAAAGCGATACGCACAGACACTCACATGTTGCATCATCAGTCAAGAAAAATATAAACAAACATGAAGATGTAGAATTAAATCATAGCTGCATAAAATTAAGTGTAGTGCTACTGTAATAATTTTGTAGCCATTTCCTGCTGGTATTATGGTGACCTCAAGTGTTAGGGGTATCTGCTTTAAGTGCTGTGTGATACTAATTACCTCCTCTCCCAGTAAATAGCTCCTCTCTTCAGTAAGCTGCTCATCACAGTAAAAACAAAGTTCTCATGGTTCTCACATATGTTTTTCATCATGGTTAGTGCAATACCATAAACCCTGAATAAGATCATGAAACTCATGCAAAATATCACTAGTGATGTTGAAAGTGCAAGAAGCAGTCTGGGCTCAGTGGCTCAGCCTATAATCCCAGCACTTCGAGAGGCTGAGGTAGGTGGATTGCCTGAGCCTGTGGGTTCGAAACCAGCCCCGGCAACTTGGCGAGACCACATCTCTACAATAAATCAAAAGTTAGCCTGGCGTGGTAGTGTGTGCCCGTAGTTCCGGCTACTTGGAAGACTGAAGTGAAAGATCACTAGAGCCCAGTAAGTCACGGTTGCAGTGGCTGTGAGAGTGCCACTGTACTCCAGCCTGGGTGATGGAGTGAGACTTCGAATCCAAAAAATCAAAACAAAACAAAAAAACCGAAGTCATCATATGACAACTTAAATAAAAGGAAAACAAAGAATCTAAGCTAGAAAATATTGCCAGCAAAGGATAGTTTGATAATTTTAGTAAACGGTTTAAATTTTAAAATGTCAAGATTATAGGAGAAGCAGCTTCCACTGACCAAGAGGCAGAAGACAAGTTCCCAGATGTCATTAATAAAATAAATGAGGAGAAAGGATATCTGCCTGAACAGATTTTTAATGTAAATGAAAGTTCCCTATTTGAAAAAAAATCTGAAAGAGGTTAGGCGCTGTGGCTCATGCCTGTAATCCCAGCACTTTGGAAGGCAGAGGAGAGAGAATTGCCTGTGCCTAAGGTTCAAGACCAGCCTGGGCAAGTTGGCAAGATGTGGTCTGCAATAAATAAAGAAAAATTAGATGGGGTGGTGGTGGTACCTGTAGTTCCAGCTACTTGGAAGGCTGAAGCAGAAGGATCACCTGAGTCCAGCAGGTCGAGGCTGCAGTGGTCATGAATATGCCACTGCACTCCATACAGCCTGAGCGACAAAGTGAGACTCTGACACACACACACAGAGTCACAAAGGACATTATTAGTAAAAAAGAGAAGCAAGCACCAGGATTTAAGGCAGAAAGGGATAGTTTAACTCTCTTGTTTTGTGCAAGTGCAGTTGGGTTATGAACAGGACTGCCCTTATCTCTAATGCTGCTAACTTCAATCCTTGAAGGGAAAAGATTAATACCAGGTGTCAGTCTTCTGATTGTACAATAAGTCTTGAACAACAAGAACAATCAATTTTCTAGATTAGTTCCATTGATACTTTCTCCCTAAAGTCAGGAAATACCTTACCAATAAGGGACTATATTTTTAAGTTAGTTTTATATTGAACAGTGCCCCTGACCCCATAGTTTAACAATGAAGATATCAAAGAAGATACTTGACCTCAAACACAGCATCTGTAACTCAACTTCTATATCAAGAGGTCATAAGAACCTTGAAGGCTTGTTACTCATGGTACTCTATAGAAAGGATTGTCAATGCTATGGAAGAGAACCCTGATAGAATCAGGAAGGATTAAACCGTTAAATTGTCATCATTGTTACAGAAAAAGCTGTGAAAGCTCTCAACCCTAAAACAAATTCCTGCTGAAGAAAACCGTGTCCAGATGTTGTGTATGACTTCACAGGATTTACAACAGAGCCAAGCAAGGAAATTGTGAATGAATTTGTGGATATGACAAAAAAGGTGGGAGTGAAGGGTTTCAAGATATGGATCTTGGAGATTAAAGTGCTAATAAACACCACACCGGAGAAATTAACAGAAGATCACTTGATGGAGATGAGTGCTTCTGAACCAGTGTTAGATGATGGGAAAGAAAATGTAGAAAAAGCAATGCCAAGAAACAAAGGACTTTAAGCAATCTGGCAGAAGGGTTCTGATTATTCAAGACAATTTTTAACTTTTAGAAACTGGACCCTTCCATGATATAGTCAAGGAAACGAAAACAAGCAGTGGCGAAAGGAATGGCACCATATAGAAACATTTTTAGAGCCATGGAAAAGTTAAAAAAAGTCAACTATTATAATGTATTTCGGTAAAGGTACACTGAGTGTGCTCGCCTCTTCTGCTTCCTTTTCTTCTTCTTCCATCTCTATTGCCTCTGGCACTCCTGAGACACCAAAACCGACTTCCCCTCTTTCTCCTCCTCCTCTGACTACTCAACAGAAAGATGAAAACCCTTATGATGATCCACTTCCACTTACTGAATAGGAAATACATTTTCTCTTTCTTATGGTTTTCTTGATAACACTTTCTTTTCTCTAGCCTACTTGAAGAATACAGCATATAAAACATATATTATACAAAATATGTGTTGACTTATATTAGTAATTAAGTTGTGAAGGTGCTAAAAGCTATACGTTTATTTTTTGAATGTTTGGGGAAAGAGAATCAGTGCCCCAAACCCATGTTGTTCAAGTGTCAACTCTCTGTGTGTGTGTGTGCGTGTGTGTAAATCCAGTTTAAGTTGGACATAAACACATAAGTAAGTTTTAGAACATGTAGCTTAGTCTGTCATAGCACGTACACTTGTTGCATTAACATCTCTCCATCAACTCATACCTTATGACCTCACTTCCCTACCACTATCTGAATGTAAAAGTAGGGAAAAAAGTGTTGTTTATGATATGTTGACACACATTAAGGTGGATAAATGGAGCATTAAGGCTTCACTCAAGTATGGGAAGGACAATGAGAGAAAAAAATTTTATCAAATGAGGAAAATGTGTGCCATGCATCTGGTCATTCACTTTAAATAATAAACTATATGTCCAAAGATATAGATCTAAATCAATTTGTGGTGAAAGAAATTGAAGACAAAATAAATGAAAAGGTATGTTCATGGATTTGTAAAATTAATATTGTCAAAATATTCATATTATCTAAAGTGACCTATATATTTGTTGCAATCTCTATCAAAATTCCAATGACATTTTTCACAGAAATAGAAAAAAAATTCAAAGATTCATATGAAACCACAAATGATCCCACACAGCCAAAGCAATCTTGAACAAGAGGAAGAAAACTGGAAACACAAAGCTACCTGAATTCAAAATGTAATACAAAGCTATAGTAATCAGAACAGCATTGTATTGTCATGAAAACAACTGACACATGGACCAATGAAACAAAAGAAAGTCCAGAAAGAAACCTACATTTTTTTGTGTGACAAATGTGTCAAACATACACAATGGGGAAAGGATAGTCTTTTCAATAATGATGCTGGGGAAATTGTATATCCGCATGCAGAAGAATACAATTGAACACTTATTCATACTGTATATAAAAAGCAACCCAAGATAAATTATAGACTTAAATGTAAGACCTGAGAATGTAAAACTACTAAAAGAAAACATAAGGAAAAAGCTTCTGGACATTGATCTGTGTAAAGTTTTTTTGGATATGACTCTAAAAGCACAGGCAACAAAAATAGCCAAATGGGATTGTGTCAAATTCAAAATCTTCAAAAAAACAAGGGAACCAATCAATAGAGTGAAGAAACAACCCACAGAATGAGAGAAAATATTTGCAAACCATATATCAGATAAGGAACCAATATCCAAAACATATAAGGAATCCAAACAACTTAATAGAAAAAAAAATTAAAGTCAATTAAAAATGGATAAAGGACCTGAATAGAAATTTCTCAAAAGAAAGCATGCAAGTGGCCAACAGGCATATTTTTTAAACAATGTTCAACATCACTAATCATTAGATAAATGCAAACTAAAACCACAATAAGTTATCACCTTACACATGTTAAAATGGCTATGTCAAAAAGACAAAAGATAAGTGTTATCAAGGATGCGGAGACAGAGGAAACCTTGTGCACTATTGACAGAAATGTAAAATAATACAGTCATTTTGGAAAATAGTACAGAGGTCCCTCAAAAACTTAAAAATGGAAGGACCATATGATCCAGCAATCTCCCTTCTGTGTATATATCCAAAATAAATGAAATCAGTGCATCAGAGATATTCGCCGTCCCATGTTGCAACACTATTTGCAATAGCCAAGATATAAAATCAACCTGTGTCCATTGATGGATGAATGGATTTTTTAAATGGTATAAAAACACAATGGAATACTATTTATCCTTGAAAGGAAGGACATTCCATCATTTAAGATGATATGAATTAACCTGGAGAACATTATGCTAAGTGAAATAAGCCAGATACAGAAAGACAAACACCATATTATCTTATTTATTTGTGGAATCTAAAAAAGTAGAGAGCAGAGTGGTGGTTATAGAAGCAGACAGTAGAATGGTGGTTGCAAGGGGCTGCTGGTATTGGAGAGATGTTGGTGAAAAGGTAAAAATTTTCAATTAGAATAAGTTCTGGAGAACTATTGTACAGCATGGTGACCCTAGTTAAAAATTACTGTTGTTACATGCTTGAAAATAACCAAAAGAGTAGATCTTAAATTGTCTCACCACACACACAAAAAATGATAAATATGGTAGGTGATATGTTTATTATCTTTATTTAGTTATTTTATTTCTAAATGTATGTATATATCAAAGCATCACATTATATACTATGCCATTTTTACGTGTCAATTATACCATAATAAAGCTGGGAAAAATAGTTTTCAAAAGATAAAAAAATGAAAGACCCAAAGTCACAAAAATGAATTTATTTCTCAATATAAAGGCATAGTACACATTTGAAAGGAACATAATTCAAATATTGGTGAGGAACACAATTTGAACACTGGTGATGACTTATGTAAATGAACCTCTCAGAGTGGCAGAAAATAAAAATATCCGTATCCTGTATGAATGTTCATCACAAAACATCCTTTGGAGGGAAAATGTTCAGCTTGTGTATGTTTCATGCAGTCATGAAAAAGTGACTGTGGTAGCAGGGATGGAGGTTTAACAAACATACCTTGATACGAATTTTCCAGCTACCACCACGGTTGCATTGCCAACCTGCCAATAACAGAAGCCAAGGCTGAACCCCTGACACAGCATTACTCCCCAGGACAGGGGAGCACCAGCTACCTGAGGAAAAGTCAATTATGTTGGACCTCTTCAATCATGGAAGTAGCGACAATTTGTCCTTACTGGAATAGATTCTTATTTTATGTAAAGATTTGCCTTCTCCATTTCAAATGCCACTGCCAGCACTTACTGAATGTTTCATTAACAATCCAGGTATTCCACACAATACTGCTTTTGACCAACGTACTCATTTAACAACAAAAGAAGTGAGACAATGTGCTTACACCCCTGGAATTCATTCATGCACTCCATCATGTGTAAAACAGTGGTCTGGTGGAAGGTGAGATGGTATATCGAAGGCTCGGTTATGGCAATACTTGAGATGAAGTGTTGTGCTACAAGACAAGATGTAGTTTTTGAACTTTTGGCTAGTATGTTTATGGTGCCATTTCTCCCATGGTCAGAATACACCAGATCTGGAAACAAAGGTCTAGAAGTGGAAGTGACTCCTCTCTCTATTTCACGTAATAATTCGGTCACTATATTTTTGCTTTCTGTGCTCAAAATTTTAGGTTCTGCCTGTGTAAAGGACTTAATAACAATGATGTCTCCATCAGGAGACATAACAATGGTTCTACTGAATTGGAAGCTGAGATTGCCGTCTGGTCATTGAGTTCTTTCTGACACTAAATTAATAGTTAAAGCAGTGGATTACTGTTCTGACTGAATATTTAATCCTGATTATCTACAAAATGGTGCCATGGAGGCTCTGTCATTGAGGACAGTGACAGGAGGTCAGTGGTTTCCTCAAGACTTTTCCTGGTATTGCTATTTCCAATAATAAAATTTAAAAGAACGTTTAATACAAGAACCCGTTTTAGGCAGGAGCACTAATACAGTGCTTAATGTGTTGCTGAATGATATGGGGTATGTTCTGAGAAATGCTTGTTAGGTGATTTGGTGGTCATTGTGTGAACATTATAGAGTCTACAAACCTGGATGGCATGGCCTATTGTTTCTAGAATACAAACTGGTATAGCGTCTTACTCTAATAAGCATTGTAGACAATTATAACACAGTGGCATTTGTGTGGTTAAGCATAACTAAATAAAGAAGAGATGCAGTAAAAATACAGCATTATAATCTTTTGGGATCACCCTCATATATGCCGTCCATCATTGATTACAATGCCATTTGGGGTACATGGTTGCACTTCAGCCCTTTCATGAATGATGATTTGGATCACATATAAAGAGGACCTATCAACCGAGGTACTATCTCAGGGCAAAGAGAACATGCAATGGGAAATGGAGGAAGAAATTATGGCCAGTTACTAATTTAAAAATGAATATTGTTGTGGGGAAGTAGAAAGAATTTTTCTTACTTGTTTGGTTACGTGTATATTTTTATATTTTCAACAATTTCCCCTCCTCCTTTCTATACTATCTAGTATAAGGTGATTAACAAACATTAACAGTGACTAATTCTATAAATGTAATCTTTAAATCACACCATATCAAAGGAATATTATAACTGATTTAGGAAAAAGAACATTACCCAAAGATGAATACATAATAGACATCATGGAATTTGCATCTCTATTTTTTGAGACAAGGTAGGCATGTTTTGGGTTGATTAGGGAATAGTTACATCATGCTAGATAGAATTAGAATATTGTTTTATCATTGCAGTTTTAAACATGGTTACAAGTGTAAATATTAGATGCTAAGTAGAAGAGGTGCACTGAAAAAGAGAAGCTGGGGACTACATTTCCCAGAATTTACTTTGCTGTAAAAATATAGATTCTGGTTTGTGAAAGAGAGGCATCCACATCGGATTTAAAAGGAAGAAGCAGAAAGGCTCCAGAGGGAAGAGACAGACGTCTGGGTGGACCTTGATCAAGTGTGAGGTTCAAAGAAACTGTATAATACTCAGAATACATAGAATGACTTCTGTTTTCCTGACTGACACTTGACTGATGCAGTGTGAAAACAAAAATTCCCTCCTGCAATTTAAGAATAAAATGCTCTATTCTTCATCAACTTTCCTTCTGTGTAAACTCTGGAGGCATTTTAGTTTGTGATGCTGGATTGTGGGATAGTTTTATGATCGGTGATAAAAATGACTCTAAACTAGTACTTTGCCTTCAAGCAGCTTTGAAAATAGAACATATACATTTAAAAAGAATAAAAACATAAAAGTACCATGACCTAAGAGTCAAATGAAGGTGTGAAGAGACTCTGTCCAAAGTTTCAAAGAGGTAGCACCAACCCGTTTCTTTGCATGCAACTTGCCCACTGCCTGGGTTTTGTCTCCATCTGGCCAATTATTTTGCATTCTTTAGGTTTCAGCATAAATGACATTCTTTCTATATGGACCACCTGATCTAAATTTTAAGTTTAGATTTTTCTGTTCTCTTTCCATTCAGTTTCCTTGTCTTCATCACTGAACTAATTACTGTTTAATGTTGTTTCTTTATCATCATATATATGTACTTAGAGTCTATCTCCCCTATCAGATTGTAAACTCCAAGAGGGCTAGGCATATATCTTTTTGGTAAACTGCCTCATAGCCAGTGCCTGGCAAACAGGTGTTGAATAAATTAACGATTGAATGAATAAATGAAGGATAGAGTGACTAGTAAAAGCAGAGGAAGTAAGAAATGGGTGAAAGCTAATTTTTTTTAAAAAGAAACATTGGTACTGATTCATAGATATGTCAATAATGTGAATTAATGATAAGGGTTTATGTTTTTTTTATTCACTGTGTGACAAGAAAGCAGAGTGGTGGCCTTCTAACAGTCACTAAAAGGCAATCTTTCCAGAAGGTAGAAGAGGGGAAGAAAAATGTCTTACTTTTCTATATACCTGTAGATTTCTATTAAGTTTCAGTTCTAGCCAATTGTATGCACAGTCCTTCATTTTTTAATAGTATCCATAAAATTAAGTTATTTTACATGACATTTATAAAACAAGAGTTGTTGGATTTGTGTTTTAATGAAAAAAAACCAAAGTTAAATTGACAATGTTTTGATAATTTTAAGGCATATTGTAAACACTGTGAAAAGACCTGCCTCCTTGTTTGAAGCTACACTGATCAATGCATTGACCTCTGTCTGGAACTGCATTAACCTCTTTCTACAAGGAAGAAATTTGAGAGCTCTGCTATTTTTCTTCTTTAGAAATTTGCAATAAGATACAAAGTATTTTGTTGGCAGATTGCACTATTTCCAGTGTTACACTGAGAAGAGAGAGCCTTGTCTACATTTGCATGTAATATATAAAGCTACAGTTTGTGTAATGCAAAATACAATGTGAAAGAAGGATCATTTGAAATACTCAGATTCAAAGCAAATTTGCATAGTCATCACAAACAGGGCTTATGCATGAATAAGGTGTATCATTGCATTACCGTAGCAAACTAAGTGCACTTAATATTCACAGAGAGAACCTCTCCTAATTTGGTACCCTACTAATAGACTCTCCCAAGAAAAGTCATTTTTATTTTGATTGGATCAACTTAAAAAATATGAATATGTGAGCTTTGAATCTCTGTAATTATTGAATGCCAGTGACTCTTTGTATTTAAAACCAGGAATTTTTGTTTAAGATATTGTGATACTATTATTATTGCCTAAAAAAAAGAATTGATAATAAAGATTCATTAATGAACGATTGCATATTTAGAAAACTTAGTTTTAAATTTAGATTGTTTAATCATTTTTATTTTCTTTTGTAGATTAAACCATAAATTACCTTTTTTTTTCCTGTCATTTAGGGAGTTTTAAGTTTTTTTGATTTGAACAGAGAGCAAAACTGATAAGATTGTATCAGGAAGAAAATAAGGTCATTTGAATCACCACCCTATCACTTCTAATTAATTCCTTACTAAAAGGCCACCTCTACTTTAACTGTCAAATATTGCCAAAATTTTGTAACAAGCAACCATAAAAATTCTTTTTTTTGAGTTGGAGTCTCACTCTGTGGTCCAGGCTGGAGTGCAGTGGCACACTCACAGCCACCCCAGCGTTGACCTGCTGGGTTCAGGCGATCCTTCTGTCTCAGGCTTCCAAGTAGCCAGAACTACAGGCAAACGCTACCATGCTAACTTTTGATTCATTGTAGACCTGTCTCTAGGTCTCACCCGCGGGCTCAGGCAATCCACTCGCCTCAGGCCTCCCTAAGTACTGGGATTGCAGGCTGAGCCACCAAACCCGGCCACCATAAAAATCTTAAAGTCATTTAACAATAAGTGTTCATTCTTCTCACATCTGAGTGTGCTGGGGCTGTTCATCTAGGCTGAATTTTCCTGGCAGCTCTGCTACAGGCCATGGGGCTGACTGGGCTTGCTATGGCATCTGCCTTCTATGTGTACCCAGTCCGGGGCCTAAACTGAACACAGAACAAGTATCCCGAAGAAGCTCCTTCATGGCAATAACAAGAGCTCAGGAGACAAATTGGGAACAGGTGAGACCTCTCAATGTCTAAGCTCAAAGCAGGCATACTGACCTTATGCTTACATTTCTTTGACCAAAGTCAAGTCGATGGGTGAGTTCAAAGGGCAAGGAAGTGCAGTTTGTGATTGTTTGGGGGGCTTTTTGTTTGTTTGTTTTTGTTTTTTTGTGGGAGGAACTGCAAACTTGCACGGAAAATGCGAAGAGGGAATAATAGCTAGCAACCAAAGTGTCAAGGTGATTTTCTCCATTAAATCATGGCAGCTGGGCATGATGGCTCACACCTGTAATCCCAGCACTTTGGGAAGCTGACACAGAGGATCACTTGAGCCCAGGAATTTAGGACCAGACTGGGCAACATAGCAAGATCTCATCTCTATAATAATCATCATCATCATCAAAATATTAACTGGTCGTGGTGGTGTATATCTGTAGTCCCAGCTACTCAGAAGTTTGAGGAGGAAGGATTGCCTGAGCCCAGGAGGTTGAGACTGCAATGAGCTGTGATTGTGCTACTGCACTCCAACCCAGGCAACAGAATGAGATCCATACTCACAAAAACAAACAGACAAACAAACAAAAATCAGGGCAATCCAAGGCTTTTTGGGTAAATGACAGGAAAAGCAGCAGTGGCAAGATAATGTAAATTTCACTCTCCAAAAAATGATTCAAGTATTAAAATTAAGAATGGCTTAACCAAAAAATTTAAAAATCAGTTAGCAAAATGCCTCACATAGTGTTAGCTGTTATTTCTCAATAAGTATTTGTGTGTTAAAGTCAACAGGGCCCAGAAGAAATAATGCTTACTTTTATTCCCTTGGTCAATCTGAAATTTCCAGGTACCAGAAAAACCCTGTAAGAGAAATACTTAATATTGGACATGAAATACTATCTAATGACACTGAAGTCTCTAAAGTAAGAGTATGGTTTTTATTCTTTTATTTAAGGTACTTCTAAGTTAATTTTACCTGTTTATAGTTGTTGTTGTTTATTTTTTCACTGCTTTGTGATCAGACATAAAATATTTTTAACTATATTTTTAATAGTGAATCAGATATAAACTTTTTGGGGATTTACTAATGATACAGAATTTTTAAATTTGTATCATGTAAGGAAACACTTACTCAAACTTTTATGTGGTTTGTTAATGATGTTTATTTGTCTGAGAGTGTGGGTGAGTTTTAGACACTTTCCTCAGTGTATATCTCTGCATTCCTTTGAAATATTCTCTCTCTCTTTTCCTGCTTTTCACATCTCAAATGCGGCATTATGGTACTATTCACTTATCAAAAAATATGACAAAAATGATCAAACATTTGTTGAACCAGCAAAGTAGTATACTACATTTGTTCTCAAAATGTGAAATTCATTTTAAAAGGCCAGATTTTATTTTCTAAATTTCTTCAGTGAACATTTTGTACACTTTATCTTTGAAAATACATGCAACATAAAAAACAAACAACAAGGCCGGTGTGGTGACTCACCCCTGTAATTCCAGCACTTTGTGAGGCCGAGGTGAGAGGACTGCCTGAGCCCTCAGGTTTAAGACCAGCCTGGGCAACTTGGCGAGACCTCATCTCTACAATAAATCAAAAAATTAGCCGAGCATGGTGGCATGTGCCTGTGGTTCCAGTTACTTGGAAGGCTGAGGTGGAAGGATCACCTGAGCCCAGTAGGTCAAGGCTGCGGTGGCTGCACTCCAGCCGGCAACAGAGTGAGACTACTCCAACTCAAAAAAAGAAAAAGAAATAAACAACAAAGGTGGACTTATTTAAAAATTTCTAGTATCTTTTTTTAACTTTTTAACTTTTTTTTTTGAGTCTCACTCTCTGCTGCCCATGCTGGACTGCCACGGTGTGATCATAGCTCACTTCAGCCTTGACATTCCGGGCTTGAGCGATCCTCCTGCCTCAGCCTCCCAAGTAGCTGGAACTATAAGTACCACCAAGCGTAGATATGTTTTTATCTTTTACTTTTTGTGGAGACAGAGTCTTGCTATGCTGCCCAGGCTGGTTTCAATCTCCTGGCTTCAAACAATCCTCTCTCCTTAACTTCCAAAGTGCTGGGATTGTCAGGAATTTCTAGTGTCTAATGCTGAGTTTTTCATTTTACGTAGCTAAAACTAGTAACCATCTTTTCAGCAGTATCATATTCTTAGCTCTGATATCACCAGTCTCTGTGTGAGAGACTAAATATATCCACACAATGCACAAACTCTCACACATTTTTTTTTCTGATAATAATGATAAAGCAAAACTGTTTTTCATTAGGTCAGAGTTCTGTCTTGTCATTAGTCATTTGTTCAGTTCGTGCTTATATTCAGTTGTCCTGCACTGGTATGACCACACTGATACAGAGATCTGCTAATATCTGTCCATATTGTCACAACTTCTAGAGAAGGCATAGCAAGGTTTCAAGCCTCCTGCACATTCCTGGGCACATTCCTGAGAGTCCCCTTATCTTCTATGCACTCCCAGTAAGTAGCTTCAGGGGATCCTTGATGTCCCTATAGACCATGCCCAATCAACTGAAAGATGCAAATCCCCATATCCTCCCTTTTTCTGAGTGGTTATGTATTCGAATAATATAGTATCAATGTAACCATAAGGTGATATATGTAACTTATGTATCAATGCAACATAAGTTTTGTGATTCATATAACTTTTGCGTAATGCATGATGTCTTAGGCCTTGTAAACTCCCTTTACTCTGGCAAGCTTGGTTAATGGTTCTGCCGGACCCTACTGATAAACGCTATGAGATACCTCTGATACCTGGCAACAGAAAATCTGGACTGAAACATGTCACTATTGATAGATGCAGCTGAAACTCAAGTTCTATATAATTCTGTTGGTCACGTGGCTAATATATAGGTATTAACAACTTTGAACTTATAAAAGTGGACTGTAAAAACCTGGAGGGGGAGCAGAAACATTTTAGAAGGACCTCGAGTCTGGCTTTGCTGCCTAGATTCTAACTCAAATAAACTTCTTTCTACCAGTTCCCTGTCCCTTTGATTTATTGGTATCAAGGGGAGCAGCCGAGCATTACTCGGACCATAACAACACCTCCTATTAAAATACATAATAAAAGATTGTGCCAAGGCCTCCGTGGTCTCTCCAGAACTCCTCTGCTCTGAGGCTAAAGGACAAACTCCCGGCATTCCAAGGCTCCCTGGGACCCTTCCCTCCACTCACTATGTGGGGCATCTGTGCTGATTTGACAACTCCCATGCCATACCAGTTCTTAAATACTTTTAACATTATCCTTGCAGTCATGAGGAGAAAATGCTTCATAGTAAATGTGATGTAAAAAAGTAAGGGATAGACTCAGTTTCAGGAAGAGGCAAAGCAGTAGTGAGAAAAATCACAGTGGATATGAACACTTCCAGCAGTGTCACTTAATAAATTGTGTATTCTTGGTAAGAATGAGACCATATACAGTCTCAATTTCCTCATCTTTCCCACAAACACGGTAACATCCATTTTGCATAGGGTAATGTTTAGAGCATGGGGTAATGCTCGAAAGTGCCTGGCCCCATTGTAAGCAATTAAGAAATGATACCGTCTATAATCATGGCTGTGCTCAACATAAAGGATCAAGAAGAGTTAGCAAGGCCATCACTTCAGTCACCCCTTTTTAGTCATTGCCCTGAACACAGCTGCTATAATAAACACTGACAGCAGAGGGAGCTCTGACTCGGCACTGAAGAACTTGGCACCCAAAGTTGATGGAACACAAAGAATATCCTGTTTCTTTCTTTTAACTTGCTACAGGGTGTTGGCACTCTAGTTGTCTGTGGGCAAACTTAGTATCTTGATTAGCTCTCTTGAGAATGCCTCTGGAAACTGTGATAGGAAGCGGAAGGTGGAAGGCTGGCTTATACCTATGGTGACTTCAAAATAGTCTGCCGAAGTCTGGTAGCTTGGAATTGTCAGACATCTGTTACCTTGACAACCACAGACAGCACAAGGCTGGGTCTTGAGTGACTTTAGATTCCTCTGCAAATCCTTCTGGGGATGAATGATTTGTATGTCTAATCAATGAATGGCAAAGACATGTTATTTAATAAGATTAATGAAGCTCACATAAAGCATTCTGTACACTAGGCCCAGTGGCATGGCCTCCTAAGAAATGTAGTTAACATTCCTAAGAAATGTAGTTAACATTCCTTAGAAATGTAGTTAACATTTCTGGAATGTAGGCCCCAGGGAGAACCAAAACCTCCTTTAATACTAGGTGAAATTCCAGACTGGGGGCATAACTATACTTTCAGTTGTCTCTGATATATAGTCTCAGAATATGTCCTGAGCCCTATACGGAAGACTTATTTCCCTCTTTTTTCTCCTAATTGTTGATGATCTGGATAACACTAGGATGACTTCTAGACCTAATACCGCCCCTTAATAAATCGATCCTAACCCTGTGTTTTTTACAATAGGTTAGGAAACAGTTTTTGGTATTTTTGCTCTGTTTAAGAAAATTCTGGACTATAATTTTGCTTCCTATAATGTTTTTCACTTTCTTTTTTTTTTTTTTTTTGAGTTGGAGTCTCACT